>NW_022196905.1:138214353-138270238 GCF_008632895.1 Mastomys coucha | reverse complement strand
TCGAACTCAGAAATCCATCTGCCTCTGCCTCCCAAGTGCTGGGATTAAAGGCGTGAGCCACCACTGCCCGGCTGTTTTTTTAAAAGTAACTTTTAATGACATTGAAAATAAAATGTTCACATCTGGCAATAAAGATAAAAAATTATTTTGTTCCACAAATGTTAATGTGTATGAGTGCTTGCTTGCACATGTGTGAATGGGCATGACTATTTCAAGAAAGGCATATACATATATCAAAATTTCTAGAAAATGTGGATCTAAATAAGTTAGGATTTGACAATCAAAAAAAGATACATGTGAAATTAATTCTTTTCAAAATCAAGGAGAACTTATAAACATTCTTACTCCCTTTGTTCACATTTAAAGTTACATTTCCTAATAGTACAATGAACATTGTTTCAAATAGAATACAGTATGGTCAGTATAAAATGTAAAATTGCATGATTACTAGCTGTTTTCTATTGTCATATTAGAGCTTTATAATTTCATTTTATTCTTTTTAGAATAAGCCAAAATTCTTATCAAAACCTTAATGGGACTTACCTGAATCAACGGAAACGTTAAGAACGACAAATGGATACTGATGCCGATTATACATATGATAAACCTCATTTACAAGTTTAGAGACCTATGTAAGAAACAAAGTTGAGAAAAGATATGTTCCATCCATTCACTGTTCTAACAACTTACTATTCTAATCCATCTCCAAAGGGATCTCTTTCTGCTAAGTCTTACTAAACTTACACAGCTTTAAAGCATTTTTTCCATATAGAGTTTTATGTAGCTTACCTAAGGATGACCTTGGACTTCTGATCCTCCTGCCTCCACCTTGAGTGCTAGGATTATAGGCATACACCACCACTCCTAGTTTAAATATGGGCTGGCGAGATGGCTCAGTGAGTAAGAGCATTGACTGTTCTTCAAAGGTCCTGAGTTCAAATCCCAGCAACCACATGGTGGCTCACTACGATCTGTACAGCTACAGTGTACTCATATATACATAAAATAAATAAATAAAATCTTAAAAATAAAGAATGTTTAAATGCAGTGCTACAGACAGAACCCAAGGCTTTGTGAATACTAGGCAAACACTTTATCAACTGGGCCATTCCTAGCTCCACTTACAGCTTTATTAATGTATGATTGATATGCAATAAACTGCATAGCCTTCAGTATAGAATAGTATAGAATCTAGCTAGGCTTTAACATATAGGTCTGCAATCCTAGGTACTAAAGAGGCTGAGGCAGGAAGATAGAAAGTTCAAGGCCAGCTTGGGCTAGAGTGAACTCAATGTCACCCTGGGTAATTTAGTGAGACAGGAGTGCGGGGGAGGAGGGTAAAGGGAGGATATAGCTCAGTGATAGAACATTTGCCTAGAATGTGGGAGACCTTGGGTTCAATACTCAGCATTGAGAAAACAACAAAAACCTCTACAATTTGATGTCTTAATACACATGTAAATATAGACATATATTCATACACATACTCGTAAAGATACTCTACAATCAAAATAACAAATATATACACTATTTAAAAAGTTTCCTCATATTCTTCAAAGGAACTTGTTTGTTTCAGGGGCTTGCCTTGTAGACCAGGCCATCCTCAAACTCTTGATCTTCTTACTTCAGCCTTCCCAGTAGAATTCCAGTCAAGAACAAACACACCTCACTAAAGGGCTCAATAGGTAAAGTGACTAGATAAATACACTCCTAAAACTGAATCTTTCCAATCCAAAGAGATTACTTCTG
The DNA here is from genome assembly GCF_008632895.1 of Mastomys coucha. NCBI lineage: Eukaryota > Metazoa > Chordata > Mammalia > Rodentia > Muridae > Mastomys > Mastomys coucha. The sequence continues at coordinate 138,268,489 of NW_022196905.1, read as the reverse complement.
TCAGGTATGGTGTTGTACACTTACAATCCCAGTACTTTAGAAACTGAGGTAAGCAGACTGAGAGGTAAGTAGATAGGTGGATGGATGGACGGAATAGAATGCAGGTATAGTTCAATGTTTGTAACACATGTTCAAATGTACTTAGGTCTACAGTTATATGAAATTACAATGCAATTATTAAATGACATTAGAGATAAATCACACTAATTTTAAAATGCAGAAATTAGGTCACACTCAGAAGGCAGTCACAAAAGTCACTGTTGCTGAGAATGTAGAGGTCAGAGCCGAGTCATTAAAACCTCATACGGACACTGGATAACTGGCTCTGTCTAAGGCAGAGCTAAACCTGGGCCCTCATTTTCCTGTAAAATTCACAAAGGGAAGAGAAAAAAACATAGATGAATGCATGTGGTCAGTCTGTAATAAAAGTTTAGATAATGATTGGGAATGTTTGCTTTTTTCTAGTAGTGATCATTTCTATGATAATAAGTGAACTGAAACTAAACTTTCTTAAGTGCATAATTTTAAAATATGTATCATTCATTTTCATGTGTGTAGATGTTTTGTTTGCATGTATATATGTCTATGTGTCATATATGTGTGTAGTGTCTAAAGAGACCAAAGAAGGTCTGAGACTGGACTTACAGGCAGTCCTGAGCCCCCATGTGGGTGCTGGGAATTGAACACTGGCTGTTTTTAACCATATCTCTAGTTCCCAAATAAGATAAGTTTTTTTTTATAGGTTTATTTATTTATTATATATACAATATTCTGCCTGTATGTATGCCTGCACATCAGAAGAGGGCACCTCATTATAGATGGTTGTGAGCCACCATGTGGTTGCTAGGAATCGAACTTGGGACCTCTGGAAGAGGAGACAGCACTGTCAAGCCCCGAGCCATCTCTCCAGCCCCCAAATAAGATAATTTTAAAGGCATGTTTCTCTGTCAGTTCCAACTTCCATGCAAATTACCTGTATCAGATAGTTATGAAGTAATGTGGAGAGAGCTCAGTTAGTAGAATGTTTGCCTTGCATGCATGAAGTCCTGGTTTTAATTACTAGTACCACATAAACCAGGCCTGGTAGTCCAAATCTATAATCCCAGCACTCAGAAGGTGGATGTAAAGGAGGATCAGATGTTCAAGGGTAGTATCCCTGGCTATAGAGTGAAGTCTGAGGCCAAAGAGGACTGCATAAGCCTCTGTCTCAAACTGAGCAAGCAAACAGACAGTGAAAAATACCTTTGCTGGGTCACAGGGCCGCTGATTGATGAAGAAAAACTGTCTGTCTGTTGCACTCCTCCCAGCACCTTGTGTGCACTGTGAAATGAAGCCTGAAATGCTGTCAAAGGAATACAGGAAGGACAGTTAACGGCATGTAAACAATTTTAACAACACGTGACATGTTTTCCCATTTTGAGGCAGAGTCTCCCCATGCAGTTCATGATCTCATGATCATATGCCTCAGCCTCCTGAGTGCTAGGATTACAAGTGTGTGCCATGGTATCCAGCTTAGCACAGGGCACATTCTTAAAAATCAAGTCAGAATAGAACAGCTAGTGACCCACTCATCAGGGCAAATTTCACAGGAACAGAATCCGTCACGTATCCCTTACCTTGTTAAAAAAGAAAGAAGGCTAAGTCATTGGTAAAAGTGTTGTGTAAACACATGGACCTGATTAGTCTCCAGGTTAAAACAATTCAAGCATGGTAGTACACACTTGAAACCCCAGTGCTGAGGAGGCGGAGGCAGACACTTATCTAGGTCTTACTGGCCAGCCAGCCTAGCCTACTTGATGAAATCCAGGCCACTGAGACCCCCATCTCAGAAAATAAGGCGAGGGGGCTGGAGAGATGGCTCAGTGGTTAAGATCACCGGCTGAGCCAGGCGGTGGTGGTGCACGCCTTAAATCCCAGCACTTGGGAGGCAGAGGCAGGTGGATTTCTGAGTTTGAGGCCAGCCTGGTCTACAGAGTGAGTTCCAGGACAGCCAAGGCTACTCAGAGAAACCCTGTCTCAAAAAAAAAAGCACTGGCTGCCTGGCTGCTCTACTAGAGGTTCTGAGTTCAATTCTCAGTATTCTCAGTACCCACATGGTAGCTCCCAACCATCTGTAGTGGGATCTGATGCCCTCTTCTGCCATGAAGCCATACATGCAAATAGAGCACTCATGTTCGTAAAATACATAAATAAATAAATCTTTAAGAAAAATCAAGATGAATGGTGTCTAAACAATGACATTAGAAATTGGATCTTTGGGCTCCACACACATATGCAAACAAAATCTGCTTAGTCAGCTTCCTTTGTATAATTTTTCACACACAAAAAGACAAAGAGTGAAAAGAATTCATTTTCTATAAGTATAAAATTAAAAATATAACAAAATATTTCCATTCCTAAAGATTAACCTATATGAAAGTATGTGAGGTATTGTAGAGTTTCCTGCTCTGCATGAGCCCCACCTCAGGACTGTGTGCAAAGTTAAACACCTTCACATACAGGCCTGTCTATCTGTGCTGACTAGTTCTTGTCTACAAACCAGAATCAGCTGGAAAGAGGGACTGCCAAGTGAGAAACTGTGTCCATCAGACTGGCCTATGGGCACATCTGTGGGGCAGCTTCTTGATTGATGACTAGTGAGGGAGGGCCCATCCCACTACTGGTAGTGCCACCCTGGCCAGGTGGGCCTGGGGTGTATAAGCAAACTGACCAATCCGTGGGAAGTGAGCCAGTACCGTGGGAAGTGAGCCAGTAAGCAGGGTTCCTCTATGGTCTCCACTTTAGTTCTGGCCTTGACCTCCCTTGACAACTTTAGCTGTAAGGGAAATAAGCCCTTTTCTCCCCCAGCTGCTTTAGGTCAGGTGTTTATCACAGCAATAGAGAGCAGATTACAACACCATTTTTGCCATTTTATGGTAAGCCAAAACACAAGTGTAGAAGTAACCAATACAGACCCTCACTGGGACAATCCTCCCTATGGAAGTGTCTAGACTTCCTACACGAAACATAATGGAGAGGGGCAACTTTAATATATCCCAAGGTCAAATATTATACATAGGATAATTTAAAAATTGTTTTAACTCAAAGTAGACTAATTTAACAGAAAGCCCCCCTTTTTTTTTTTGTTTTGTTTTTTTTTAAGGAATTATTTTATTTCATTTTTTTTTTATGTGTATGAGTACACTGTAGCTGTACAGATGACTGTATTCGATCATGTGTCTGGCTGCTGTTGATCTCAGGTCCTCTGCTCAGGCTCGCTTCGGCCCTGCTCGCTCTGGCGTAATTTTCTGCAGCTGTCGTCAGACGCACCAGAAGGGGGGGTCCGATCTCATTGTGGGTGGTTGTGAGCCACCATGTGGTTGCTGGGATCCGAACTCAGGACCTTCGGAAGAGCAGTCAGTGCTCTTACCCGCTGAGCCATCTCGCCAGCCCCCAGAAAGCCCTTTTAAACATACCAGTCACTCAGCCTACTGTCTGAATTAAGCCATAATTTTTGTTATCCACTCTTTCTTAGCTGTACACAATCATTCCACACCTTAGAATCACTATTCAAACAAGCAAACACAATAAATAGCACCCTGAGGAAACCTGGCTGTAGTTTTCCTGGCAGCAATCAGTGTACTTACTAGAAAAGATTCTGTGGAGTCCTGGAAGCACTCAGGCCATACTCTTCACAAACAGAGTCACTAGGGGGCAGCTGAACAAAAGGAATGAGGCTTTGCAACTGAAAGACACCAAGAGTAATGGTTACTTCCTAAGGCAGAAGTACCAAACTTCAGGGAAGATAAAATAAGGTTTCTTTCCAGGGTAAGCTATGCCTCATTAAGAGCACACACACAAAAAATACGATCCAAAGAACCCTGACAACTATTTTACAGTGCTATAATGACTTCAATCTGTCTACTAGAAAAGTGAATCATCAAGCTTCTACTTGATGACACTAAGTTTTTCAGAGAGACAGAGAATATTAAAGGATATAGTATTTTATTTTCTAAAAAATAAAATCTTAAAATTCTTCAGTTCCCAGACATTAACTTTAGCTATAGGGTACTTAAATATCTCTTTTTTGGGCTTTAGTCTCTGTGAAGGACAACAAAACCTGCTACAATTACTAGAACAAAAAACCACCACCACTAACAACAAAAGCCCCACTTCTTGGGGGCTGAAGAGACAGCTCAGAGGTGAAGAGCAAATACTCTTCCATTGGATCCAAGTCAGTGCCCAGCACTCATGTCAGGAGCTCAGTCACTTATAACTCCAGCTCCAGGGAGATCCAACATCTCTGGCCTCTGTAGGCACCAGCACACCCATGTGCATACCCACCCCCTGCACACACATATACACAATTAAAACAATAAATCTGAAAATCAAACATTTTCCAGTAGCTGGCTGGCCCCTACCTGCTTCTGGCCAAACACAGACCCAATATTTTCCTTCATGCCAGAGCTGCCGCTTGTGCACACCACAGGTTGCCGCTTTCCCTGTCCAAGTTGATTAGTGCAACTTACACGGACGCCTGCTGAAATGATACAGTATGCCTGTAAGACCTGGACCATTTTGGCATACTCCTGTTTGAGAAATACAAGACTCAAGATTACTTTGATCTTACAGGAACTGTATGGCTAAACTTATAACATCAGACTCAGGGTTCTATACGGCCTTGAAAATAAAATAAGGGACACATCTTCAACACAAGGATCTGTGCAGAATCGTCCCCATGCATGCTATAAAGCTTGGCTCTGGCTTTTAGTCACTGTCTTCTCATTTTTGGCAGGTCAGCAGGCGTTCCATCATCAAAAAGTACATTTTAGAGGACAGAGAGCTAATTCAGGCAGTAAAATACTTGCTGGGCGAGCATGAGTACCAGAGCCTTACCATTTGGTATAGTGGGACACACCTGGAATTTGCAGCATTGGCAAGGTGGAAATTGGAGGCTCTCTAAAATTTGCTGGCCAGCCAGTCTAGCAAAACTCATGAACTCCAGGGTTAGGAATACTATGACTCCAATAATAAGGCGTAAGTGATAGAGGACACAAGGTGTTAACATTTGGCCTCCACATGCATGCATGTATCCCACATACCACAAAGAACATTTCTAAACCAGGTGGGTGGGGCATACCTATAACCCTAGAAACTCAGGAGAGTCAAGTAGGAAGGCCATGAGATTCAGGTCAGCATGGACAACTAAGTGGAGCCCTCTCTCAAAAACTAAAACAAAACTATGCATGTCTTTTGAATTTAGAATGCTTCATTTGGAAATTTAGTCTTCTTGTTTTTTAAGGACATGATCTCTGCATATGATTCAAGATGGCCCTACAATTTGAGTTTTTTCCTGCCCAGATATCTTGAATCTAGGATTATAGATGTGTGCCATCATCCTGGCTCCTTTATTTGATTTTTTTTTTATAAGAAATTTCACCCTTCTATAGAGACTAACATACAGACCTATTTGAGCATGGTAGCTCTGGTGCTTACTTACTGACTTGTTCTACCAGCTTGACACAGGATAGGATTCTTTGGGAATAGGAACCCTCAGCTGAGAAAATGCCCCTGACAGACTGGCCTTCAGAACTGACAATGGCTGCTCTTAACCACTGAGCCATCTCTCCAGTCCTCAAGTAAGAGAATTTTTTTTTTTTTAAAGATTTATTTATTTATTATATGTTAAGTACACTGTAGCTGTCTTCAGACGCACCAGAGGAGGGCATCAGATCTCATTACGGGTGGTTGTGAGCCACCATGTGGTTGCTGGGATTTGAACTCATGACCTTCCGAAGAGCAGTCGGTGCTCTTCCCCACTGAGCCATCTCACCAGCCCAAGTAAGAGAATTTTAAAGGCATGTTTCAGAGCCAGTTCCAAGTGATGTAACAGTATATATAGCATGATCCTAATTGTCTAAAAACAAAACAGCTGGGCATGGTTGTAAACACCTGTAATTCCCCCACTTAAGAGATAACAAGACCAGACCATACATAATGAGACAAGTCTCAAAAATTTTTATTTTTAAATTAAAAGAAAAAAAATTAACTGATAATAGTTTTTAATTATATGCTACATTAGTAAAATTTGTGAAGAATGGGATGGTGAATTTACCAATACCTTTTTAACATTCCTTTGAAACTCTTTGTGACGCACGGGGAGTGTATAAAATAAGTGCTGCACGCTGACTGTGGTTCCTTTAGGTCGAGGGTAGGGAGTTTTCTGGATGATTTTCCCATTATGATCAAACACCAGTCGAGTCCCAATGCTTGCAGACACATGGCAGGTAGATATAGTGACATCACTGTAAGAGAGTGTCAGGGACAACATGGCCATTAGAGCTGCAGTAGGCTTGCTAGCATGTAGCTCAGAGGCAGAGCAGGCTCTTAGCACTTGCTTCAACCATGCTTCAGGCCCTAGCATTGCAAGGGTCTGTGTGTGGAGACTATACGGACTCACAAAACGTACACAAAACCTTTTCCCTTTCCTTTCTCTCAGAACTCTTTCTTTCTTTCTTTCGTTCTTTCTTCCTTCCTTCCTTTCTTTTTTTGTTTTTTTGAGACAGGGTTTGTCTGTGTAGCCCTGGCTGTCCTGGAACTCACTCTGTAGACCAGGCTGGCCTCAAACTCAGAAATCCACCTGCCTCTGCCTCCCAAGTGCTGGGATTAAAGGCATGAGCCATCAGTGCCCAGCTCATAACTTTCTTAAAATGGTCACATTCTCAGACAATTAAGGTTTTAACTGAGTAAAGAATCACCACAATGCCTTAAGTTTGGCCCCTAAAGGATGGTGAGACAGTTTTATAAACGCTTTGTTTTTTTTCTAAAAAACTTCATTATTTTTGGTTGAATTGCAAAACAACAAAAAATCTCAAATTCTATTCTCAAAGCTTTATTTCTCAGTTTTGTTTTCTTTCTTTCTTTCTTTCTTTCTTTCTTTCTTTCTTTCTTTCTTTTTACTAGTGGAACTGTTACAAAGACTTCAAACACATAATTCAAAAATATAAAATGTATAGGTTCACCTTAATTAAAATAGGGGTTTCACTAAATCTTTTCCTAAAAACTGAAGGACTGAAACTAACGGTACTCATAATGTATCATGTATGCATTACTTTATTTACTTTTGCAGTGCTACTGGCTGAATCCATCTATTGTAGGCAAGCAGTCTGCGGCTAAGCTACAACCCTAGCCTGTGTGATCTCTAAAGGTTACTAAGTGCTTTGAGAAAGGTGGTGACTTTTCTATAATACAATTTGCTTCATTTCACTCCTCTATTTCTCATACTTCAGTAATTTCCTTAGGTTGGCAATCAGATAAAAGAGAATTCAGAAGCTAGAAGTCAAGATACTTCAGTAGTAAAGCATAAATAATAAGGATTCTCATCATGCTTCTTGGTCTGCAGAAGTTGTTACATATAGCATCCAATGAGAATAATGCATCACCTCAGTGCACACAGAGAGCTCAGAGCTTCCCCCCGAAAGCCAAAAGTTTCAACCTGCGTGAGGTCGGCAAATTCTTGAATCTTAGACGTGTGATGTTTCAGAGCTGAAAGACAGTGGGAAGAAAGGCCCAAAATGTCTTCAGTGACATCTATCACAGGATGTGGTGTAAGACAGTATAACTCAAACATCTGAGTCACATGGAAATGACTGCTTCATGATTAGGAACATTTATCTTACCTAGACCTTCAAAGTTTTCTTCTTCTACCCCACATCCATTGTCTGAAACTTCAATGAGGTCCACCCCATAGTCTTTAAGCCTTAGATCTAAAAAAGTCAATATATTTCGTTCTTAGTGATTAAGCCATGCTAACATGCTGACAATATCTGTCATACTGAACGCAAACTTAGCAGACATACCTATACTTTTACTTAAAGATACTACTGTCATTCTAAGGTGTGTGTGTGGCACTGAAGATCAAGCCTAGGAGACTATAAATGCTAGGCAAGCACTCTATAATGGAGCCACAACCCTAACCCTACATGTTTTATTTTTGAAAGTCCTCCTTGTAAGCTCAGATTAAATAGCTGGTTTGTTATTATCATTGTTATTGTTATTATTACTATTTCAAAAGGAATAAATTTAAAAAAAAAAAAAGATTTATTTATTATATGTAAGTACACTGTAGCTGTCTTCATACACTCCAGAGGAGCAGACACTCCATAAGAGGGCATCAGATCTCGATAAGGATGGTTGTGAGCCACCATGTGGCTGCTGGGATTTGAACTCAGGACCTTTGGAAGAGCAGTTGGTGCTCTTAACTGCTGAGCCATCTCTCCAGCCCTCAAAAAGAACACTTTTAACATAGTCATTAAGAACAGGCTCGGGCTGGAGCAATGGCTCAGCAAAGCTAGGCTCACAACCAAGACTATAAGAACAGGCTCCACAATCAGAGTTCCTGGATCATATGTTCTGAGCTTTATAGCCTCAATATAATTAAACTGCTGGTACCTCAGTTTTCTCTTCTGTATGACAGAGATTGTAACTCCCAAATCATAATAGTCCACACACTAAATAAGACATCCATGTATAATTCTTAGCACAATGCCTACACACGATATAATTAAATTCTTATTCCATAGCTAAATATCTGGCACAAAATTGTTATATAACAGCTTTGCCTGATTTGAAAGATTCTCTCCAGGAGCAAGAGGGCTTGTGAGACTCCAGAGACAAATAAATGTCACGAGTCCAGGGAAGATGAAACTATAAGGCTTACTGAGTTTCTTAAAAGCTGCCTTCAGGGCTCATCACTCAAGCTGGGGTAAGTGTTTTAGTAATACAGTTGTTTTTGAATCATTCTTGATCCCGTAAATAATCCCTCATCCATATTTCTGTTAGTAATGTCAATACAAACACATTAATTCACCAAATTAAAATGTGGTACATATGTTTTCAGTCTGTCGAGAATAATAATAATAATTTGTGTAGCAGTATTTGTTTTCTAATAATGTACTAATGTTTCTTAAATAAATAACATGAATGATTATTTCTTGTTGCTTAAAACTTTTCCAAACCATGGGCTGGAGACATGGGCTCTGCAGTTAAAAGCACTGACTACTCTTCCAGAGGTCCTGACTTCAATTCCCAGCAACCACATAGTGGCTCACAACCATTTGTAATGGGATCAGATGCCCTCCCTCTTCCGATGTGTCTGAAGACAGCTACAGTGTACTCACATATATAAAATGAGTAAATTAATCTTTATAAAAAAGAAAAGTTTTCCAAACTTACCAATAGTAGTAGCACCAGCATCTACACTATTTTCTATCAACTCCTTCACAGCAGTGCTTAAACTGAGTACCACCTGCCCAGAACAAATTTGATGGACTGACTTCCCATCAATAGGCTTGATGGCCTTAGCACGTTCTGTACTAAACAAAACAGTAACAAAACACAAAGTAAATACTTAGACAAAGCAGATAATGTGTTTCCACTCTGACTTTAATCTTGGTAAATGACTGATCTGTAACCAGTTAGCCTAACCCACTCATTCATTATATAAGCACACTCATTTCACTTGCAGACATGAATGCTCTACAATCTAACATCCATTAATATGTATTTAAAACTATCTGGTATTGAAAAATCTAATTATTCATGCATCTATATGTAGGAGACCTGTTGTATCCCTTAAGGGACAGATCAATAAGCATTTACAACACAGAGTTCCTCATTCTTGAAATGCTGAATAAAGCAACATTAGTTTTTTATACAATTCTTAAAAAGTCAAAGTTTGGTGAGAAATACTGGTTGACAAAAAAAATGGTTGACATCTCCCAACTATGTAACTATTCTCTCATAATTGCTTTTGAAACCTGAACCCAAGTTGGGCAGTGGTGGCGCATGCCTTTATCCCGGCACTTGGTAGGCAGAGGCAGGCGGATTTCTGAGTCGAAGCCAGCCTGGTCTACAGAGTGAGTTACAAGACAGTCAGAGCTATACAGAGAAACCCTGTCTCGAAAAACCAAAAAACCGAAAAAAAAAAAAAAAGGAAAACTGAACCCAAATCCATGCTGTCTACACTGCTATGGGACAAGAGCTCATTCTCGGACTCCAAATGATAGTCCTACCTCACTACCACACTCAGCTGGTTAAGTCTCTTTCCTAGTTTAATCACCTTTTTGCCTCCAATCTATCCTGATTGCTACCACCAGTTTTGGTTTACTTTTTGTTCGTTTTGACACAGGGTCCAATGTAGCCCAGGGTGGCCTCAAACTCCCTACATAGTTAAAGGTAACTATAAACTCCTGATGTCTTCTGTTCCCACCCAACTAGTGCTAGGATTATAGGTGCAGCTTGATTCCCATCAATTTCTTTTTGTAATTACAAATCCGGTCAAAAAAAATCTTAAGGTTTAAATTTTTAGTGGTGCTCATTGCCTATCATATGAAGTTTGAAATCTAGCAATGACAAAGTTCCAATCTACTATCACTAATTCCCCTATGGTCACAGTAAAAATAGTTTTCTGGCTATGAAAAGCTCCATTAAAGTATAATAGGGCACAGGTTCATCCTTGCGGTAAAAATTTTGGGGTATTTTCCTTATGGTATGACATATACTAGACTTCCAAACACCCCGATGAAATAAACAAACCAACCTATTTTCTCTTCGGTCTACCTTGCACAGAACCTCAGGTGCTTGAGGTAGGAGGATCCTGAGTTCAAAGCACTACCTCAAAAAACAAAACAAAAACTTACACTCGTCTCTAAGTTCCAACTGCAGAGGATCTCAGGGGGAAATCTCAATGTTAAAACACAGACAGCAAATTTGCATTTACAAATCTGTCACCGAGAGCAACCGTGCTGGCCTTGGAGGATGTGATTCACAGATTTGATGCCACCCGTGAACACGATACCAAATACACAGAAGCACAGCAATATAATAAAATTTAAAAATCCTATTGACTGCAAAATCAGCGTGAGCTCTCCAAGTCTTCAAGTATAAAGACTCAAAAAAAAAAGTAAAAAATAAAAAAAAGAAACGAATTCTGTCTACTGCGATTTATTTTCGTGCTAGGTTTCAAATCCACGGCCTGTGGCGGGAGGATCAGCGTCCTCACAGGGAACCCGACCCAGCGCTTCTCTGAGTCCGCGAGCTTGCCTAGCGCCTCAGCCACTTCCGGTCCTTTCCAGAGGCCGGGATACCTGGAACGCTAAAGAATGCGGCCTGAGACTGCAAGCCCGGCTCACCTCGCGCCTTCAGCTTGTTCCATGGGTGCTTACTCCTCTAGTCACAGCCACCGCGGGAGAGTTCGCGCTGCCGCTCTCGTCGAGACGCGTCTCCTGGGCCACCCATTGGCTGCTTTTGACATATGGTCCGCCCCTTCCGGGCGGGGTAGCGTAGGCACGCCAAGACTTCCTCGCCGTTGATTGGACAACTCAAAGGTCAAGTTGATGACGTTAGACCAGCCCGGCCAATAAAGGCTCAGGGACTTCATTTTCCGGAACGCCGGCTGCAGAATCAGAAAGAAGGCGGCTAGTGTCTGAGGTGGCCGTGGGTGGCTTCTGAGTGTTCCTGCCCCTCGCCCGCTACCTTCCTTTGGTCCCCACCATGCCGATGTACCAGGTAAAGCCCTATCATGGAGGCAGCGCACCTCTGCGTGTAGAGCTTCCAACCTGCATGTACCGGCTCCCCAACGTGCACAGCAAGACCACCAGCCCCGCGACCGGCGCGGGCCACGTGCAGGTAGGAGCGTGCGGCCCCTGCCTGGTGCGCAGGCGCTGTTCGTGCCGCGCCGCACCCTGCCCTATCCCTGGTCCAGTCTAGCGCGCCGGCGCTGTCTGCGTAGCGTTCTGGTCCCTCCGTGGCTGGGTCCGACAGAATCCACCTAGATTAGTGTTGTCGTGGGGGTTCCCGATGCGATCGCCAGGCGCATAGAAAAGTCTACAACACAAAAATGCTCATTCCGAGGAGTTTTCAGAGCGATCCCCGGGTTAACATAACCCAGGTTGACGGTTTTAGTGCCCCATCCTTCCCACTTGAACTTTTCCACAAGAGGTCCCGACTTTTACTGTAGTTATGTGTTGGTTTTCGCGGTTAGGAAAACCTAACCTTAAGCTATATAAACTTGATGTACTGGAAACATAGTATGTGTTCTATTTCTGGCCTGCTGTACAAGATTTTGTTATAACGATAGTGATCGTGTTCCTTTACACTGTTTGGTCACTCCTTGCTTATTTATCTACCCAGCCCTCACTCATGGGCACTGGAATTTATAGACTAGCTAACATAAATAGTCTGTATAGGAATGGAATTTATGCCCCTGTAGGCAGGTTTGCCTTCCACTTTGTAAGTTCTTTTTCAAAGTGATTATACAGGTTTAAACTGTTACCAGCAGGATAATGGAGACATCCTAATGTAGTTTTAATTTGGATTTCTCCAATTTCTAAGTAAGTTGAGGTCCTTTTTCGTGTTTCCTAGCCGTGGGGGTGTGGGGCAGAAACAGTGCCTTTGTAGCCCAGGCTGTCCTTGAATTCTTGTAGCCAAAGATGATCTTGAGTTCTTCCTCCACTGGCCTCCACCTTCCCAAGTTAGAAGTGTGTGCCACCTTGCCTAACTCAAAATGATTATCTTACCATGTTTATCTCTATTGTTTGATCTCTTTTTCTAAAGACTTATTCAAATTTTTGTTTGGTGTCAAGTGACTGAGGTGACCATTAACATATCAAAGCAGACACTGGCCCTCAGGTCCACCTAGTATCCCTCAGTCTCTGGCCCCTATATAACTAAGCCACTTGGTTATGGCACTCTCTTGGCCAACCTCCCAGCTCAGTCTGGCACTGTTCACTCTGGACTCTCCCAGCAGTCTCTGCCTGTATTCTCCCTTTTATCTACAATAAACTTTACCCTCCAGCATACCTTAGGAGTTGTCATACCCTTCCTTTTACATTCTGTTTTTCCTCCCATTCAGTTCCTCCCCCCTTTCTTCATTCAGTTTTCTCTCTCTCTTTCTCTCTCCTCTTTTTTTTTTTTTTTTTTTTTGGAGGGGGTGTGTTTTGAGACAGGGTTTCTCTGTGTAGTCCTGGCTGTCCTGGAACTCACTATGTAGACCAGGCTGGCCTCGAACTCAGAAATCTGCCTGCCTTTGCCTCCCTTCATTCAGTTTCCTTCTGATTATCACAGCCCAGATTTCCATCAGATAGAAAATCTGGCATTTTGACAAATACGTAAATAGTGCTATTGTGGTCAATATTCCTGATCCTTGTCATCCTTTATTTTGCCTACACTGGAAGAGAAGTGGTTAATTCAAAACCTAGTGATATTAAGTTGCCTAGCTGCAGAACTATGAAAACAACAGCAGACACGGATCAGTGGTCCTTCAAGTAGACACTGTCATGGAGGCATGGCCAAATGCACCTTCAGCTGTACATTCCCAGGGAATAAAAAACAATCCTGAGTAGGACCATCACCTTTGTTGAAGCAGCAGAGTTTTCTTTTGTGCTGGAGATGGAATCCAGACCTTTGCATGTGTTCAATGAGAACTCTTCCAGGGAGCAACAGTTCCAGCTCTGGCTAGTTTGTTTCTTTGTTTGCTTGTTTTAAAAATGATTTTTTTTTTTTTTTTTTGGTTTGGTTTGGTTTGGTTTGGTTTGGTTTTTTTCAAGACAGAGTTTCTGTGTGTAGCCCTGGCTGTCCTGGAACTCACTCTGTAGACCAGGCTGGCCTCGAGCTCAGAAATCTGCCAGCCTCTGCCTCCCAAGTGCTGGAATTAAAGGCGTGCGCCACCACCGCCCAGCGATTTTTGTTTTAAAGAATTATTTTCATTTTTAATTTATGTGTGTGCATGTCAGCTCAGGTGTCTGAAGAGACCAGAGGTGTCAGATCCCCTGGAGCTGGAGTTTTAGGTGAATGTGAACCACTTCCTGAGGGTTCTGGGAATTGAACTTGGGTATCCAAGCAGTACCCTGAGCCATCCTTGCCCCTGCCCTGTCTAGTTTTTTAAGTCTGCCTTAACTTTCTTTAAAAGTTGATATATTATGTGGCTTTCCTGGAGAGACCTGAACAAATATCCATTTGCTTCAGGGTAGACCAAAGAAAGAGTTCTACCAAAAGTCTAGCTTGGTGAATCAGTGAACTTAATCAGGGTCACTTACAGGAATATGAGCAGTATTCAGACTGCTACACCACTATAGAAAGCACCTCCAGCAAATGTAAACTGCTTGTATATCCTCGGGGGAGGGTGTTCCAGCTCAGCCTCGTAAGCCCTCCAAGCCCCCCACTTCCAAAGAGAATGCTAATAGGCCCGATGTTATGAGGGTCCCATGGATAAGCAAAGCCATTCTGACTGTACAACAACAACAGCTATGTGATGCTGAGAGTTTCATGAACATTCAGATGACATGACACACATCCTGCTGCTATAGCAATTCCTCTAGCAGAGGATAACAACATGGATGGATAAGTAATTAGAGATCAGAGCCACACAAAGAATTGACTGTTTCTAAATACATAAAATGACACCAGTGGATCACAGCCCACTCTCAGCAAGGGACCAGCAAAGGACCAGCAGGCGAGCATGGTAGGTAGCAGTCAGGTAAATAGATCTTGAGTATTTCCCTGTTGCTCAGACCAGAAAACTACATCAGCTGGACTAGAACTCAGAAATCAGTCCCATTATATCCACAGTTCTTGCCTCAGACTTGCCTCAGGTATAAATATCCCGATTTACTAAGTAAAGATCACGCCTTGATAAGCATCTACTTGGCGTTGTTCCTTGTCTCTCCTAACCCGCTTGTTTTCACAGAATCTCGACTTCCCCAGTTCGTGAATCACCCACGGTATGAAGTGAAACTGCGGGCCGGTTTCCTTCAATTCAGAGCTTAAGAGCAGTTTTTGTTCTTTCAGGGAGCCTGGGTTTGGTTTTAAGCACCCATTGAAAAACTTACAACTGACTGTTTCCAGGATATCCAGTGCCCTTTTCTGACCCCTGGGCACAGTGTACACACCTACACAGACAAACATGCAGGCAAAACACCCATATACATAAAAATAAAAATAATTAAAAAAAATCTTGAGGTCCTTTTTCCCCTTTCTTTGTATAAATTATTTTCTATTGTCCTTGCTCCATCTGTCTGCTCATCAGACATACTCTTTGAAGGTATGTGGTTGAGACAGTGTCTCTCGTTAAGTCCATGCTAGCCTCAAACTTGCTATGCAACTTGCTTGCTATGATCCTCCTGCCACAACCTCCCAAATGTTAGAATTACAGGTATGTACCACTCTACATGGCTTAAACCAAGTATTTTTAATTAGCCTGTTATTGATAGTAAAGGATTCTGAGTACAATGAGAGGCCCATGTAGGAAGATCATGTGAGCTCAGAAGCCCACGGCCATCCTGGACAACACCTAGCAAAGATCCTCCCTTTATTTTAAAATAGTTGGGTTTTTTTGTTTTGTTTTGTTTTGTTTGTTTGTTTGTTTCAGGCGTGGTGGTGCACATCTGTAATCCCAGCACACTGAAAACTGAAACAGGATTGTGAGTTCCAGGCCACTTAAAGCTATACAGTCAAACTATATCTCAAAAAAGGGCAAAAAAGGGATAGAAGAGGGATAGTGTTTTGTTTTCATTTTACTTTCTTTTCTCATCTAACTTACCTGAAATAGGCAATCAACTCTTTTCTTTTCTTTCTTTTTTTTTTTTAAGATTTATTTTTTGTGAGTACACTGTAGCTGTCTCCTGACACATCAGAAGAGGGCATCAGATCCCATTACAGATGATTGTGAGCCATCATGTGGTTCCTGGGAATTGAAGTCAGGACCTCTGGAAGAGCAGTCAGTGCGCTTAACCACTGAGCCATCTCTCCAGACCTCAACTCTGTTTTAAGATTTATTTTTATTCATATTTATGTGTATGTGTACATGTCTGAGTGAATGCTGTGTGCTTCATAGTTTTAATTTTTTAAAAACCATTTATTTATTTTAGTGGGGAGGAGGTTGCCTACCATAGCATCCATGTAGAGGTCCGAGGACAACTTGTAGGAGTTCTCTCCTTTCATGTGTGTCTGGGTGATGGAACTAACTCATTGTCAGGACTGCTAGCAAAGCACCTTTTATATACTGATGGTGGAAATTCTGTGATAAACTAATTTGGTGATAAACTAACTTTAGGAAACATCCGAGCCATCTTTGCAAGCCCTTGAGTCTCGACAAGATGATATTTTAAAGCGCTTATATGAGTTGAAGGCAGCGGTTGATGGCCTTTCAAAGATGATTCACACCCCAGATGCAGACTTGGACGTAACCAACATCCTGCAAGCTGACGAGCCCACAACTTTAGCCACAAATGCATTGGACTTGAATTCTGTGCTTGGAAAGGTAAGAAACCAGATGCCTATGAGTGCCAGTGGCTTGGCTCTGTAGTTTTCAGAGGTGAAACAAAGTGCTTGTTTTCTTTATTTCTTCTCTAAATGATTGCACCTAGAGCTGCTGTGTGTGTGTGTGTGCTGTGTGTGTGGGGGGGTGTCATTCCTGTGGTCCCAGTGCTTGGGGGCTGGATTAAGAGGATCATGAGTTCTACGTTACAGGGAGAGCCTGTCTCAAAATATTAAATAAAATGATTACACATAGAGCTATAAGGCCTCTTGCTATGTGATGGGTGAACACAAAGAGATGAGAGGGAGGTCTACAGTCCCAGCATCCTGTTGTCTTAGTGTGTGTCAGCTACCTCTAAGCCCTGGGAGGAAAGTGTATCCTAGCTCATTCTAGATGCCACTAGATAGAGCAGAAGTGTCCCCTCTGTTTTTGAGAAAATGCCCTGCTACACAGATATAAAAATCTCACTTCCCCTGTTGAAGTTCACTGCAACAAGCCAGTTCCAGTCTTGTACTTCAAATGTACTTTGCTTAAGTTTGGTCTATCAAGAATAGGTTGTTGGGGGCTGGTGAGATGGCTCAGCGGGTAAAAGCACTGACTGCTCTTCCAGAGGTCCTGAGTTCAAATCCCAGCAACCACATGGTGGCTCTCAACAACCTTTGATGAAATCTGATGCCCTCTTCTTGTGCATCTGAAGACAGCTACAGTGTACTCATTTATAGTAATAAGTAAATATTTTTTAAAGAAAGAAAGAAGTAAAATAGGTTGTTGGGGCTGGAGAGACAGCAGTAGCTATCTTACTACTACAGAAAATAAATGTATCAGCTAGCATTTATGATTGAAGTTTATAGGTCTCAACTTACTTAGAGGACCAGTCCATATGCAAGGCTGTTCCATTTCTGCAAAAGTAGTGCTTGAAGCTGCAGTAGAGTAATCCAAGAAGTCGCATAAGGAATCTCTAAAATTCTGATAATATAATGCAAACACCTAAAGAGTGCAAGTGTTGCAGTGACTCGCCAGGGCTTGGTGCCTCTGCCTTGATCTGTCCTTTCTCCTACCTTCTCATCTGTCCTGCATATTTTCATGCACTGAGGAAGCAATCAAGACCTGACCTGACCCTGAGGAGGCCAGGGTCTCCAGGGTGAGTCAGGAAACATGCATAGCCAGGGTACTGACTGTCAGTGTGCTGGGAAGGCTGACATGGTATTGAGGGTGAAGTCAAGCCTCTGAACAAGGAGCCCACTCTCATGTGCCTTTATGTGTGTGTGCAGGCTCATGTGCACATGTATGCAAGTGCATTGTGAAGGCCAGAGAACAAACTGAGGCATTTTCTC
Source organism: Mastomys coucha (assembly GCF_008632895.1). Classification (NCBI taxonomy): domain Eukaryota; kingdom Metazoa; phylum Chordata; class Mammalia; order Rodentia; family Muridae; genus Mastomys; species Mastomys coucha. The sequence goes on along the minus strand of NW_022196905.1, from coordinate 138,250,861 downwards.
AGGTGATACTGCTTTTTTCAGTTCTCTCAGACCTAGAGCTCACCAGCAACCAGCTGGCCAGATCTGCAAGGACTAGCCTTTGTCCACTTCCTCAGCTCTGGGATTACAAGCACGCTTTTTTCCTGGTTTTGAAGATTGAACTCAGGTCCTTATGTTTTAAGGCAAGCACTTTACAGACTGAGCTGTCTTCCCAGTTCTGGATTTTGTTGTTTTGAGATAGGTTCTCATGTTGCTCAGGCCAACCCCAGACTCACTTTATAGCTGATGTCTCAAACTCCTGATCCTCCTACCTGTTAGAAAGTGTTGATTTACAGGCTTGTGTCCGTCAGCACTTCCTACTGAGCTCAGTGACTAAAGTCACTGCTTGCCTCCCCTGGACTCAAGTTTCCCCAGCTGTCAAGTGGGATCACAGCAGCATCTTTAAGTGGGATTTAAGACTCAATTAGACCCTGGAAAGTTTGGGGGAGTAGCACCTGCTTCATTTGTGAACACAAGTGGCACTTTTGTTTCATGACAGTTTTCTGTGTTACCCTTGCTGACCCGGACCTCATCCACCTGCCTCTGCCTCCAGAGTGCTGAGAGTAAAGGTGTGTGCCATTTTACCTGGCCAGATGGCTCTTGTTGGCTTTAGCATTTTTGTCTCTCCCTCAGGATTATGGGGCGCTGAAAGACATCGTGATCAACGCAAACCCAGCCTCCCCACCACTGTCCCTGCTTGTGCTGCACAGACTGCTCTGTGAACGCTATAGGGTCCTGTCCACTGTGCACACACATTCGTCTGTCAAAAATGTACCTGAGAATCTTCTCAAGTGCTTCGGGGAGCAGGCTAGAAAACAGTCCCGCCACGAATATCAGCTGGGCTTCACTCTGATTTGGAAGAACGGTAAATGGTGGGATTGGGTTGAACTTATTTGGGCTGCAAAGTTGTGGGACCGTCCACAGCGCTGACTACAACCAATTGCTGTTTGGTGATAATCCTAGCCAGCTTGTGGGGCCACTGGAGAGGGAGGTAAGTCTGGGCACCAGATACCCTCGGTGCTTTGGAGAGAGTGGGGTTTCTCAATGAAACAGTTCCAGGGGAGCTGAGCCTTGGAGGAAGGAGTTCTCCTGTGCAACCTTGCAAGGCAAGGGAATAGTAGCTATCCCTCCACACTGGCCATATTTTTAAAACTCATTCAAAGAACACCACAATATCTTTCTGTTTGGCTTACAAAGGACAGCAGGGTATCATTGTCCCACAGAGAAATGCTTCTCCTGCCTGAGCTTCATACAGGTGGACACACATTAATGCCTGTCACCGATTCAGTGGTACCTTTCCTGTTTTCAGACAGTCTCTAAATTTACAACCTAAGCTAGCTTCAAACTCTGGCCTTTGGTTTTCTTGTCTCATCTTCTAAAAAAAAAAAAGAGAGAGAGAGAGAATTATGCACATGCACCTCTATGCTGGGCCATTCAGTGATAACTACCCTCAGCTTCATATCCAAAGTGATCCCTGCCCTGGGCAATCAATGGAACATCTAGTTTCTGGGCTGGAGCCTCCAAATTTAATGGCAAGGGGATGGAATTGATGGTACAAGTTCTGTCTAGCTTGATGCAAACCATTTTTTAAGCATACATTGTGTATGTGTGTGGTTGCATGGGGGCAAGTTGTATACGTTGTCCTGCAGAAGGTATACCTTCTGCTTATAAGCCCTGGGGTGGGGACTGAACTTAGGTCCTTTACCCACAAGAGTCATTTCACTGGGCCTTGATCATTTTTTGTTTTTGTTTTTCGAGACAGGATTTCTCTGTGTAGCCCTGGCTGTCCTGGAACTTACTCTGTAGACCAGGCCTGCCTCTGCCTCCCAAGTGCTGGGATTAAAGGCGTGCGCCACCACCGTCCGGCTTGATCACTTTTTTTAAGGGAGTAGGTTGCACTTAAAAGCCTGGTGTGGTGGCATGTGCCTTTAATCCCAGCACTTAGGAAGCAGAGGAAAGTGGATCCCTGAGTTCCAGACCAGTCTGAGCTATACAACAAGCTTCAGGGCAGCCAAGGAAACAGTTGCAACTCTGTCTCAGAAACAATAAAAATTTAAAAACTAAAGGGTTCAGCTGGGCAATGGTGGGGCAGGCCTTTGATCCCAGTTCTTGGGAGGCAGAGGCAGGTAGATCTCATGAGTTTGAGGCCAGCTTAGATTACTGAGGGAGTTCTAGGACAGCCAAGGTTACATGGGGAAACCTGTCTCAAAAAAAAAAAAAAAAACCAAGCAAACAGAAAACTTAAAGTCTCTTGAATATTACAGATGTTGGTCATGTTTTTGAAAATTATCTTGTTATCAGTTCATGAATGTGATGGGTTCCCTCTTCCACACAATACACACTGACTCTGTGGTGTTCTTTTCCTTTCCAGTGCCCAAGACCCAGATGAAGTTCAGTGTACAAACAATGTGCCCCATTGAAGGAGAAGGGAACATCGCACGTTTCCTGTTCTCTCTATTCGGCCAGAAGCATAACGCTGTCAGCCTAACCCTCATTGACAGCTGGGTGGATATCGCCATGTTTCAGCTGAAAGAAGGGAGCAGTAAGGAAAAAGCAGCTGTGTTCCGCTCTATGAACTCCGCTTTGGGGAAAAGCCCGTGGCTGGTTGGGAATGAGCTCACTGTGGCAGATGTGGTGCTGTGGTCCGTGCTCCAGCAGACTGGGGGCAGCAGTGGGGCAGCACCCACCAATGTGCAGCGGTGGCTTAAGTCCTGTGAGAACCTGGCTCCCTTCAGCACTGCCCTCCAGCTCCTTAAGTGAATTCGAGCAGCTTGTCTTGCAGGGTTCAACGGAAGAATGGTACGGCTTCCAGTCTGTTGTCAGAAAGGGACTTGTCCAATTGTCAGGCATCAATAAAAGTACCATATGATCTATGGATGTTATTTTATTTTATTTAAAGTCAGTAAAACCAAGTGCAATGCACTAAGATGACTGCCAACCAGGGGCAGGTACTTTATGGCATCAGAGATTGCTGTCTGAGAATTTCAGATGGTTTGGGGAGTTGAGGCTCTAAGAAGGAAATGGGCCATGGGAGACTACACAAAATAAAGATATAAGATCACTTGAGGGCAAGCTGCAGGATGCCAAGTGGAAAGAAAACAGAAGGGCTGGGGAGAGTGCACTGTGCTAAGAAGCAGAACTCTGACCTTCCAGGCAGTGCACAGCCCACAGAAGTTTTGAGCCAAGGAGTGATCAAGTGTCTCTGGTAACTGGCCGCCGGCAGTGTGAAGGGACCAGGGAAGACTTGCTGCTGTCACAGCAACAGCAGCCAGGCTGGCATACATCCTGGGGACAAGCAGTTGTGGGGGAGGGAGTACTGCTTTCTGTACTACAACCTTCAGGAAGACAGGATGGTCACTAGGCAGAGCTTAAAGAGTGGTATCTTACCTTAAGATTCAGGGGTCGGCAGTAACATTTAAGTAGGAAATTCAGGAATCAAAACTTGGGGAAGGTGGGAGGGAGAGGCTTAATTTAGCCCAGTCTTGGGTCAAGAAAAGGTTCCTTAAGAAAAAGGAAGCTGGAGTCCTTTTATATCTTTACACAGGTTTGCTCAGTACAATTGGGAGTCACACCTGTCCTCACTAAGGGTTGAAAATTTACATTCCTACTGACTGTAATGTAAGTCCACTGTTAAACATGGTTTACAGCATGGTTCAGGCCACAGAGGTAGGCCCCATTTTCCCTCTGTCCTGAGAAAGGAGGCTTAGTTGCTTCTTTAGTTCTTCAATTTCCTTCTCTTGCTCTATTATCTTCATCTGCAATGTGAGATTAACCTGGAAAGAAAGCGTTTTAGACTCCATTAAAATGTTCTGGCCTTTGAAGTGTTCAGACATCTGGCCTTAGGAGAGGGCCAGAGAATGCTATCAGAGGCTCATAGTACATTCCTTTGCTGACCTGGAGACTACAGCTGGAAAGCCTGACATGCACTGTTAGATGTTCCATTGATTGCTGGGCCTGAACAGCAGCTGTTACAGTCACCCCTGCAAGGCTCAAGTGTCAAGTTGCCACAGAGCACCAACTACAATTAAGTGATACTCTTCATCCCACTCCATTAACAAAGATTATGTCTGTAGTTCATTGGGCATCTTCCTTCAAAGTCTGTCAGTCCTTGATGGTGTTACATCTGTTAACTCACAAGGCATTAACTTGGAACTTCACTTGAAACCCAGGCCAAGCTAGCTGGATCATGATCTTCCAAGGATCTGCTACTTCCCACCTCCCATCTCACCACCACTAGGATTACAGGTACAAGACCACCAAACTTGACTATTTCAATTTTTTTTGTTTTGTTTTTTAATTTAGAAATTAGATCTTAACATTTACATATTTTTGTGTATGGGTGTGTATGTGTACTAGGATGCACTTGGCTGTCAGAAGAGATTTGCCAGTCTATCCTTATGTTCACTATGTGTGTCTGAGGATTGGACTGATGATCACACTTGACAGTCAGGGCCCTTAATTGCTGAACTGTTTTTCCAACATTGATGTTTCTGAGGCAAGCAGCTTTCTTAACTACCTCCCTAGCTCCCAGCTTATCTTTCAAATAATCAATATAAATGGTTCATAAGCTAGTGCCAATAATAATTACTTCTGGGATCCATAAAGTGGAAAACTACCACTTGTCCTTCCAGAATTTGTCAGTTGGTTGGGGATTAGAGAGGAGAGGGCCAGAGAATGCTATCAGAGGCTCATAGTACATTCCTTTGCTGACCTGGAGACTACAGCTGGAAAGCCTGACATGCACTGCTCAGTATTCAGATATTGAGCATGACCTGTGGATCCTGCTCTAATGCAGATTCCTGGCTGCTGCTAGCTGCTGGTCTAGAGACCATATTTCCAGTAGCAAAGAACTGGCATCTAGGACCAGCCTAGTGCCCATAGGCCACTGTGACTGCATGAGGTAGCTATGAATGTGGCCCAACACAGAATTGTAACCTAGTTAAAACATGATGTATACATGTATACATTTACCTACACACATACACATTTGTAACTTGGTTCCATGGTTATCATGCACATGAATTTCTGCTGGCCAGCCTCAATAAAGAATGTATTTTGGTTGTGAGCCTAGCCTTTAACGGCTGAGCCATCTCTCCAGCCCAAGAATGTATTTTGAATCAACCTGTAATGAAAACTTAGGTTTCTAGAGCAGGAAAAGAATGAATCACCTACTATTTCAACATGCAGAGGAGACGGTATCTTGGCACCATAGCCATATGGCAGGAAAAAGCCAGCTTCAGAAAGTGGCATGCTGAAAGCTAAACAGAGGCTGGGCCTACCACTACTGTCCATTCCTGCTTAGAATCACTGCCCTTTTACTAAGTACATTAGAACAGTTATCTAGGGAAATCCATGGTGAGGAGAGGGAAGAAAAACAACAAAGAAAAACACACAAGAAACCTATGGCCCAGACTAAATTTAGAACAGTGGTTTGCAGTGTGCACCTGCTTCTGTGGACTATAGATATGCCTATGGGTTCTGTATCAATTCAGTACTTGACAACTCAGACAACTAAGTATAGCTTTAACTATTCTGTTCCCATACACTTCAAAACTCATAGTTGTGAAATGCATTCACAACTAACACAAATTCAAATTTTAAGCTTAATATTTTCCTCAGCATGAAAAGAAAAAAATGCTAGACTTCTCTGGCTACTGTGAAACAAAGATGCTGGTTTGAGGATCTGTACTTAGAATTACTTTGAAGACATACTGGTTGTGAAATAGTCTGTCCCTAGTACAGGGCAGGGTTTCATTTTTATTATTAAGTGTGTTTATGGTTAGGAGGAAGTACACATGTTCTGGACCATATATAGGGATCAGAGGACAAGGTTTTGTGGGGTGGTCTGTTCTCTGTCTTTTCATGGGTTCTGCAGAATCCAATTTGGGGTGTGGTTTGTCTGCCAAGTGCCTTTAACTACTGAGCCATCTCACCCCCACAGGGAGGCTTCTGCCAAGGAATTTCTAACATACAAAACAGCCTGAGAGCTAAGGGTAAATAGAGAAGACTCAAGAGCTAGACAGCTAGATTTCTAAATTACATTGAATATAATGCGCTTAGTAGGAACAGTATTTGTCACTGTGTGACAAATTATTAACTTAAATCTTTACTTCCTTATCTGTGAAAGGGAGATTAGCAATGTCAAACTCAGAGTTGTGAGCCGACTGAAAGACAAGCTTATTGAAAGCTCTGGGAGTTGATGGTTCAAGCCTGCAACCACAGCACTCAAGAGGCATAACAGGGCATGTGTGCACTTTGTTCACACACACAATTAATACAATAAAAATATTTTTTAAAATTAATAAACCTGTCAGGGATAGATAGATAGACAGACTGACTGACTCTTGGGATCATACCTATCCCAAAGTAAATATTTAGTAACTAAAAAAAAAAGAAAATGCTACATACATTTCCAGTTGTTTGAAAAAGTTCGCTCTGCAGCAGCTGAAGAGCTGATGGTCTCTGTGACGCATTCCTCCCAGTTAGGAGCTGTATATACTTGGCTTGCACTGGACACCTTTTACTGAGGGATTCAGGTATCCGACCAGTCCGTATGCCTGTTAAGACTGTTACTCGCTCCATTTCTGTCCCAAATGGCTGGAAGAGCTCAAGCAGGATCACACCCAAGCTATACATATCTGACTGCGGAGGAGGGAAACAGGCATGCAAAAGTGTGTTATAAAGTTAGGAGGACACCTCTAACAGTACATCCTCTCAAGTAAGGATGTCACAAAGAAGGCCTTACAGCATCCCCAAAGAAGGGTGTACACAAGGCTGGAAGATAGTGATCAGATGAAGGGCAGGAGTATTTCCCAAAAGATGACAGTCACTGCCCTATACAACAAGGACATCGTCCCACCACCCCAACATAATCCAGGCCTGACAGAATGACCCAGGCAAAATGACTAAACTCCTGTATCAGCAATAGTAGACTGTCACTAGGTCCTACTAAGGCTATTCATAATAATAGAGTGTGTGCGCACTTGCACTAAAAGAAGCAAAAAGAGGGCATCAGATTCCTTGGAACTGGAATTCCAAGTGAGCAGCCTGATATGGGTGTTGGGAACCAAACTCTGGTCTTCTGAAAGAAGCCACTGAGCCAGCTGGCCAGCCTTATGCATTTTTGTCACCATGCAGAAAACTGTCCTACTGTCCCTAATGGGAGCTTACTAGGAAGATAGGCTCCTAAGGGCAGCAATAAGTTTTCCTGGCAACTCTTTTCCAGTCACTAAAAACCAAAGTGAAATGGTTCATCAGAAAGATCACTGTCTAGGCTGCTATAGTGAAAAAGGATTTATTTCAAGAACCAGAACTAGTAGCCCATTCTGCAATCCCAGCAGTTAGGGGGTTGGGGTGGGAGGATCATGAATCGGAAGCTAGGCAGGGCCATACAGATCCTATCTTATAAAATTAAAAAGGAGCTTGGAGCACACTGCAGTGCTAGAGCACTTGACCTGCATATGCAAGGCATGGTCTCAATCCTCAGCACTACAAAAAACAAAACCCAGCAAAGTACTAGAGGAAAAAGTAAAATGCTTTAAAAATTAAAAATAAAACTGAAAAGACTATTTTAACATTTTTCAAGGAATTAAGAGGGTTAAAACCTTATAGTATCTGTATTCTCTTTCAAGAAGAGTCTATGGCACACTTCCCTGTTCCATATGTTTACCTAAGTTTGCAGTCAGAAAGAATGGCTGAAGAGACCTCCATCAAGTCTAGCTTCCTGACACGAACGGCGACATTTTAAAGGGGAGGCTGACTTTACCATTTAGTGACAGCCGTGGAATTTGCAATAGTCACACAGCCTAAAGGGCAACACACGCGCAGCTGACTCAAAAGGAATCTTCTTTTGATTTTCATCGTGTGTGTGTGTGTGTGTGTGTGTGTGTGTGTGTGTGTGTGTGTGTGTATGCTCTCTGCCAAGCCAGCTCTCTAGCCTGGGGAATGTTCTTGCTGATTTGTCCTACAAATCACCTGTAGGACTCAGCTATGGCAGGAACACCTCTGCCACAGAACTGCACGTATGGTTCTACTCGTTCTAATCCCTTGACAAATCGCGGAATGGGGGAAAACAAACAGTACCTTGGCATCATACTCGGATCCTTCCAATTGCTCAGGTGACGCGTAGAGACAAGTCCCCACTCTGGATGTGTGTGTTGGTGTTCCTGTGATTGAAAAGGCCATTAAACAACTTACTGTGATATGAGCAGACCTCTGCAGCTCCTGAAGGAACAGCTGCCTATTGGCCTCATCTGAGCCTTGCTTAGGAAAACTTTTAAGATTCTCAGTATGTAAAGACATGTTCAACTCTGTCTCTTTTTATTTTTAAATGCAAATATAAAGAAAATAAGTGAACAAATAAATCCTTACCTTTCCCATTTCTGTTGGTCCAATCTGCATTCTTCTGGATGATGTCTGCACAGGCCAGACCAAAGTCTCCTATTTTTACTTGCTGATCAGGGCCATGAAGAAAAATATTTCTAGGCTACAAATAAGAAGAGACAGCAACTCAGTTTTCTTAAAACTTAAGTGTTGTTGAGTGCCAGGCATAGGGGCTTACACCTGTAATGCCACAACTGGGAGGCAGAGGCAGAAGGATCACTGTGACTGTGCAGCCAGTTAGGTTTACATGGTTGAGTCCTAGGTATCAAGGACTATACAACAAAAGTCCTATCTCAAACAAACGGAAAGCTGCTGGGCTAGGGGGCAGTGCAGCGAGGAAGTGTCGGTTGTGCAAGCATACAGAGTTCATGTCTCTAACAGTCAGGTAAAAAGCGGGGTGTGGCCCAGGAGTGCCTGTAACCCTAACATCATATGGAAAAAACAGGAGGATCACTGGGCCTGCTGGTTATCAGCCTCCTAGCTCCAGGTTCAGTGATAGACACGGCATCAAGAGAATAAGGGAGAGATTGATAGAGTAGCTCATCCAAAATCCTTCTTTGGCTGACACACACACACACCACATACACATATATACATGCACACACACACACACAACACATCACACACACACACAGCATGCTACACATACACTCAAATACCAAACTAAAAAAGTTGCTGAGTGTTGGCCACTGAGGAACAAGTTTTAATTTCAGAAATTAAAATTTAGAAGACGTAGAAGATGTAGTTCAGCTGGCAGAGTACTTCCCTAGCATGAACTCAGCACTGTGTTCTCACTCCAGCAATGCATAAAGGTAGCACATATATGCAATCCAGCACTAGAGAGGTGGTAGTAAGATCAGAAGTTCAAGATCATCCTCAGCTACATAGCAAGTTTGAAGCAAGCCAGAGCTGAAGGAGACTGTTTCAAATAACAGCAACAACATTACCATGTAACTAGGAGAAAAGATTTTACTAAAATTAAAGCAAACATTAAAAGTTGCAATGTTACATTAAATGTAATTCACTTTTATGTTAATATATGTTCTACTCTGTTTTGGTCCTAAGAGTTTTGTGTTTTAAAAATAGTGTGTGGGGGGCTGGAGAGATGGCTCAGCAGTTAAGAGTACTGACTGCTCTTCCACAGGTCCTAATTTCAATTCCTAGCAACCACACGGTAGCTCACAACCATCTGTAAAGGAATTCGATACCTTCTTCTGGTGTGCTTGAAGACAGCTACAGGGTATTTATCAACATAAAAGTTATATTTTTTTAAATGTGTGTGCACACATGGCATGGCATGAGGAAGGAGGTCAGCAGGACAACCTGTAGGAGTCCCACTGTGTGGGATCACAGGATAGAGTTCAGGTGGTCATGCTTGGTGTTAGGCATGGCCATCTCACAGGCCCTATTAGATTTAATTACAGTTGACGTATAAGGGAAAAGAAATGACTTTAGCTATAAGGCTCCAGTTTGGGTGTAAAAGCTGAGAAACATTACTTGCATTTGGCACTATACAATGAAGGAACAAAGTCTCGGGCTGGCTCCAGCATAGAAATGGATTCAGTGCACACCTTTAATTCCAGCATTTGGGAGGCAAAAGCTGGTGGATCTCTGCATTTGAGACCAGCCTGATCTTCAGAGAATTCTAGGACAGCTTGGACTACAGAGAAAGCCTGTCTCAAAAAACAAAACAAAACAAAACAAAACAAACTAAAAACCCTGAAAAGGATTCTGTTGACAAACACAGTTCTAGAACAGTTCTAGAACTGAGCCAAAGGGATCATCATCGTAAGAGAGGAAACTGACCAATTCCATAGCAGCCTTCCTCACCTGTAAGCCTTTGCTCTAAAGCCGTTCTCATGGGAAACATAACCAAGAGGGGAAGCAGAGACCTAGTGGCTGACAGTGCCATGTTGCTGGAGGAGAGCCTGGCCACGACACTGCACTCTAAACTTTATGAGGCCATCATCAAGGAAGACTGTAACACCATCAAGACACTTCTCAGAAACCACCCTGTCAACCAGCCCCTGACCATCCTGGCCAGCTCCACCAGCTCCAGACTACTGAGCCAGGTACTCCCCAATCTCTCAGTCACATTAAAGAAACAACAGAGAGGGAAGTGGTGGCACACCCTTTAATTCCAGTACTCTGGAGGACTTCACAAAACACAGGGCTCCGCAGACCATCACCCAGGTCCAGTATATCTACCCTAGCCTGCAACTCCTCCTTCCACTCACCACACACAAAGGATGGATGGAACACATCTTGTATGGCTAGAAGAAGAGTAACATCCTCCTCTCAGAACACACCCACAGCAGCGCTGCCATGTAGGTGAATTATTTTTCACGTCCTATACATACCTTCGTAGAGTTTCGGTTTGTTTATTTGTCTGAGGCTGGGCTTACTCAATAGTCCAGGCTGGCCTAGAACTCACTATGTTACCTGAGCTGGCCTAAAGCATGCAATAATCCTTCTGTCTCCACCTTCCAAGTGCTGGAATTACATGTATGAGTAGCTGATCATTGCTTTTGTAATTAACTTTCTCTCTTTTCTTTTCCAAAAAAAAAAAGTGATCCCCTCCTTTGTCTCACTTGACTGCCATCTTGCAGACGTGGTGTATTTTAAGAACTAGTATAATCAGGTCTGCTAATCACAGTAAGAACACAGTATCTTTGAATCCTTGGAAACCCACATTTTATAGCTGAAAATGGCTTTGGCAAGACCTAAAAAAAATGTAACATGTACTTGCTATTCAACTTGTGAGTTCATTTAAGGACTAAAGGATTTCACATGCTCCTGACTCTACAGCCAGAGAAGGTCCGTATTCCCGACTCTCCTCCACCTCCACCTCCCAGAAGCTAGGATTATTTACAGGTGTGCACTAACACGCCCAGTTCTAAAACACAAAGTCTATCATTGAAATCCTCCAGTTAAGGGTCATTTAAACACAAGAAGAAAAGCTTTAGCCAGGGATGGTGACACATGCCTAAGGCGGCAGAGGCAGGTGGATCTGTCTGTGAGTTCCGGGGCCTGTCTACATAGGGAAACTTTCTCCAAAAAACAAAACAAAACACATCATCTCAATGCAAGAACTGAAGCAAAGCCAAACCAATGCTAAAGTCCTCAGACTGTGGACCAGTGAGCCGAGCTGTAACCATGTCTGTAATGCACTGTGGTTTCCCTGCAGCAGACACAGCCTATCTTCCCCATCCATCTGGCCGTCGAATACCGCAAGCCACAAAGTTTGCTTTGCTTGTTACAACACGGTGCTGACCCAGAAGTAAGGTAAGTCACCTTAGCATGCTGTCTGGCCTAAGTAAGGAGGTGCGTATGTGTGTGTGTGTGCTATGTGACTCAGATGATGTGTCCCAGTCTACATACAGATTATATTCAGATGAAACTTACTTTGCTGATAATGTGGGAACTAATACAAGAATGGTAACCAGCCAGCTAAAGAACTCACACAAAATAATGGCTCAGCTGTAGAAAACACAGAAAGTCAGGACAACAGCACTCAGGAAATCTGACAATATGAGGGTGGGGGGGACCAAATAGATGGTGGGCTTTCTTATTTATTACTCTCCAGTGCACCATTTTGCTTCATCAAAGAAAAATTCATCTTGCTCACACTCTTACTGCTGATTTTATAACACTATCAGACAAATCCACCTAATCAATCTTGGCTTGCACCTCTTCTGGCACTTCTAGCTCCAGTTTGATCAATCCTCTCCATAGCTGCCTGTCGCAGCCTGAGCTCTCAACTCACCCCATCTTTTAGAGGTCCCTCAAAGCCAATTTCCTACACTAGAAATTACATCTGGTCCCTGGGTGAGCAAGGTTCTGCACCTCTCCAGAATTCTGCCCACATTCAGCACTCATTTAGTTCTTTATCCTGCCTACTTTCCTTCAGGCTGAGACACACTGCTGTTTCTCCAAATACCAGCCTTAGGCCCTCACACACACAGCTAACTCTGGGTAAACTGAAAACCAGCTCCTAATGCCAGGGAAGCAGTCAAATTCTCATGATAAACCCTTCCCTTTCTCTGGCACTACAAAGACATTTTGGAGGAAATCCTAGTATGAAGGCCAACTCATCCCACATGGTTTAGAGCAGGGCCTGAAGAGGAACAGGCTTCAGTGACTTGAGAAAAATGCAGGTATCCAGATTCAAGTCCTACATCTACCCTCCTACACTTATAAGTGAATACGTCATGGAGAAGACAAACAAAGCCAGGAAACTGAGTGAATTCAAGTTCTGGCCCTTCAGTGTTTACTTCTAGGATATTCATAGCTCATACCAAAGTCCTACATTTTTTTACTGAATAACCAGTGAACCAGTACAGAGTCATGCACAATGCTGCGGATACAGAAACAACCAAGGGACAGCCTTTAAGGGGCTAAAGTCCCAGAAGAAGCAACCAAGCTTAAACAGGATTCTCTAAGAACCTAGGCTCCACTCAGCAGGACTTAAAAAAACCCTAAGACATAGCAACACAGATTGCCAATACTTCTTTTACATAAGGAGGAGGGACTTAGGGAGGTACTGAGTTAGTAAAGTGTCTGCCATCCAAACAAAGACTTGAGTCCAGCATAATGTAAAAGCTGGGTGTGGGAGTACATGTTTATAACCTGGTGCTGGGGGGCCGGAGGGATAGGGAGGACCAGACAGATTGAGGGAGCACACTTGATGGCCAGTTTCAGATTCAGTCGAGACATTGTCACAGAATAAGGTGGAGAGCAACAAGAGATACAGTTATCATTGTCCTCAGGCCTTCAGATGGACCTTGTACTCTCCTACCTTGTACTCTCCCACCCCAGAGAGAGAGAGAGAGAGAGAGAGAGAGAGAGAGAGAGAGAGAGAGAGAGAGAGAGAGAGAGAGAGAGAGAGAGAGAGAGAGAGAGGTGGAGAGGTGGAGAGGTGGAGAGGTGGAGAGATGGGCAGACAGGGATTGGGGGGCACGGGGACGGGACCAGCAGGTGTTACCTGCAGTCAGGGTTGCCTTCCTGAGCATTAATTCTTTACCATCCCTCAGTGAGGTGTACCTGGCTTAACATGTGGTAAATGCCTTCCAGGGACGTCCAAGGCCTCACTACTCTTCACCTAATGCTGCTGAACTGGCCAGTCACTTCTACCACTTGGACCAAACCCAGCACTCGGCTCCAAAAGATCCTGACAGATATTCAGAACAACGCTGTCTTGTGTCTGCGAATTTTGTGTGACCATGGAGCTCAAGTTAATGCCCGGGTAGACAATAGCAACAAACATTCGCCCCTCCACCTGGCCATAACATATGGGACCTATCCAGTTCTCTCCTTTTTGGCCCAAAATGGTGCCCAGGTCAATGCTATTAATGAATCTAGCATGACACCCCTCCACATGGCTGCAGACATACTGAACAAAAACATGATAGAGACACTCATTGCCTGTGGGGCCAATGTGAACTGTGCCATCTCATCTACTGGAAACACAGCTCTGAAGCTGGCAGTATGTACTGCATCGAGCAAAGCCGGGCGACTGCTGGCGGCAGGGGTGGGCTGCATCCGTCTGCTGCTAAATCATGGAGCCCAGGTCAATGCCCAAGACTGTGAAGGCCAGACAGCTCTGCATGAGGCATGCTTTGGAGGTAGAGAAGTGATCATCAATCTCTTGCTGGAATTTGAGGCAAACGTTAACATTTTAACAAGAAATGGGGAATCTCCGATTTATATGTACCTTCAGCGCAGTTCCAACATCAGGGATGCAACGCTTCTGGCCAGGCTGCTTTATCGAACTTATCCTTTAAGACTGAGCAATAAACAAGGGATTCTACCGGCAGGAATCATGCTGCCGGAATTCCACCTCCTAAGGGAAAGCCTAATAAAGTTATCAAAAAAACCTTTAACCCTAGAGGCCATCTGTAAGAGAAACATCAGAAATGTTTTTGGGGAGAAGTACAAACTCCAGCTCAAGAAGCTTCTCCCTGCGCAGCTCTGGAGCGCCATATATGGCACTTATGACTTCACCTACCTGTTGAAATGAGAACCCATGTCCTCGATGCTAGACCACCTCACAACTCAAACTATTTTTTCTGGCTAGACAGATACCAAAAACCACTTGGACTTCACTTCACACTGCAACGCACAAACTACTGGGCCTTAATCCCTCCAAAAAATTAAAGTGACTTGCACATTAACTCTCATGGTCTTCTAAAGTTTCATTTAGATACTTTTTTCCCATGATTTAATTCTGGCCTGAAAAGTGGGTGAATTGCTTTAAGATGTGTCAGCCAAACAGAATACATTTTGCCTTTCCTTGATGGTCTTTTAGGAATTAAAACTAAATCAGTCCCTGTGGGGCTTTTGGTTGGTTTGTTTGGTGGGTGGCTCTTAAATTTACGGAGATCTGCTTTCCTCTGCTTCCTAATTGCTGGGATTAAAAACAACCGCCCCGGCTGCCCAGCCTTATTTTTTTAAGGTTAAAAAAACAAAACAAGGGCTGGAGAGATGGCTCAGTGGTTAAGAGCACTGACTGCTCTTCTGAAGGTCCTGAGTTCAAATCCCAGCAACCACATGGTAGCTCAAAACCATCTGTTATAAAATCTGATGCCCTCTTCTGGCATGTCTGAGGACAGCCAGTGTACTCACATACATTAAATAAATAAACAAATCTTAAAAAAAAACAAAACAAAACAATCATCCAAATATCCAAAAAATCACTTCCTAGAAACATATTTTAACCAATGAGATATGACCACCTCAACCAACACTTGAGTATATTTACCATCACCAGTTACATTAGAAAACAGTATACTTACACCTTACTATACTCACACCTTAAGACAAGGTTCAAATGACCCCAAATTACTGCTTTTAAATTCAATCTAAGGGCTTCTTTTTAAGTATTGGGGAAGAGGTTGCTTTATATGTGCGTGCGTGTGTGTGTGTGTGTGTGTGTGTGTGTGTGTGTCCGTCCACGTGTGCGCCTACACACCTACACTCGAGTGTATTTATATAGAGAGAGGCCAAAAGTTGACAGTGGGCACCCTCCTCAATTAATCATCTGACTGACGGCCAGTGAGCCCAGGAATCCTCTTGTCTCTTTCTTCCCAGTACTGAGATTATTATAGGCCTATGCCACTGTACCTAACTGTTTAGGTAGACTCTCGAGACACAAACGCAAGTTCATATGCATGCATGACAAGCACTTTACTGACTGACTGAGCCATCCTTCCAGTTCTGGACCTTTGGGGTAACAAGTTACATGACAGCAATGACAAGCTCCTAAAAGATGAATGAAGGCATGTCACCTCACTGAACTCCATGAGCCCACATCAAGTCACTCCATGAGACACCACTGCTGTGCTCACAAGGCTAGCAGTCTGCTTACCTTCAGATCTCTGTGGACAATGCCCATGTTATGTATGTAAAAGACACCTTCCACCAATTCTTGAAAAATTTTTGTTGCAACACTGGCCATAACATAAGGACCTGGAATTAAAAAAAAAAAAAATGGTTTTATGTCCCTATTTCTTTGAACTCATTAAAGGACATTGACATCTAAATATTAAAAGTTCTTACTTGGGCAGTGGTGGCGCATGCCTTTAATCCCAATTTAGGAGGCAGAGGCAGATGGATTTCTGAGTTCAAGGCCAGCCTGGTCTACAGAGTGAGTTCCAGGATAGCCAGGGCTATCTATATAGAGAAACCCTGCCTTGAAAAACAAAGCAACAACAACAACAAAGTTCTCAACAAATTAACCTTTGTCATTTAAACAGTCAAACACTCCAGAATGGCCAAAAACATAGAACTAAGGAGAAAAGATTCTTTGCTAGCAAAGAAAACCATCACAGACTGAAACCCAACTCTGACACTGTGTTTCCAAAATGGTACCTCTCAGCTCAGGAGACATATCATACCGACAACTTTCTAAGCAATGACCAGGCAATAAGTGGCTAAATTACAGCTGAGCCCTCTTTGACTCTTAACATGCTGGAGTCTTAGGCTAATCTACTGTCTTGGCGCACATTGGATTAAGACATTATTACTAAAAGGTCTGGGAGGGAGATAAATGTTTCTCCCAAGGCATAACTTTCTATCCATCACTTGTCATATTTGCTTGAAATGACTGAATAATGAACAGAGTAAAAGCACAGGAGTAAAGAACAAAGTCATCTATCAATGTTTAGAAGTTAACTTCGATAGTGGTTTTTAATGCTTTAAGACACATCCAGCCTGAGGCCCATTGACTCCATGCTTCTCAGGATAGTTACGAATGCAGCCAAACACGTTTGTAGAAATCAAAACAGACCAATGACTCATTGCAATGAACATTTCCAAGTAAAGATGTGTGGACAAAAGGTTATACTGTAGGACACACTGTGACAAACTACAGTTTCCACAAGCTGTTTTTTAAACTTTATTTTTTTTGTGGGGAATGTTGCAAGGGTAGAGGGTGGATATGAAGGGATGACGAGATGAGTGAGATTGGGGTGCACACTATGAAACAAAGAATTCATGAAAAGTTAAAAAAAAAATTTGAGCCAGCCAAGGTGGTACATATCTTTAATCTCAGCACTGGGAGGAATCAGAAACAACTGGACCTCTGAATTCCAGGACAGCCTGTCTCAGCTAAGGTTGTTATACAGATAAAACCTGTCTTGAAAAAAACAAACAAACAAAAAAGCTTAGATGTCCTGTACTAAAACAAAAACGTTTTTAAAAATAAATGGACATTCCTTAACAAATTTAGTAACAATAACAGGAGGAGGGATTATGGGTTTTAAATCTTGGGTTTTTTGTTTTTGTTTTTGTTTTTGTTTTCCGAGACAGGGTTTCTCTGTATAGTTCTGGCTGTCCTGGAACTCACTCTGTAGACCAGGCTGGCCTCGAACTCAGAGATCTGCCTGCCTCTGCCTCCCAAGTGCTGGGATTAAAGGCATGTGCCACCACTGCCCAGCAGGGTTTTAACTCTTTAAATTGTATTTATGTGTATTTATGTGTATCGATGGATGGATGGTGTGCATGTATCATCAGCAAGTATGAAGGTCAGAGGACAACATGTGGAGTCAGTTTTCTCCTTCTACCAGGTGAGTGTAAGGGGTCTAGCTCAGACTGTCAGGCTTAGGGGACAAACACCTTCATACCTAGTGAACCACTTCACCAACTCTTTTTGTTGTTGAAGAGGGTCTCATATTGTAGCCTGGAACTCAGGACAACCTCCTAACCTATTTCAACCTCTTAAGTCCCGGGACTTGTAGGTATGACCCACCAACCATCCTAACTACAGTAAGAGCTGAATAACAAGGCCAGGCATGGTTGATATATGGCCGCAATCACAACTATCATTACTATAATTCCTCTGGCTATTGGCAATTTCTCAGCTTTTTCTTGTCTCTCAAGGCACTGTTTTGAAAGTACTCATCAAGGGCTGGAGAGACCACTCAGCTGGTAAGAGCACTGACTGCTCTTCCAGAGGTTCTGAGTTCGATTCCCAGCACCCACATGGTGGCTTACAACCATCTGTAATGGGATCTGATACCCTCTTCTAGTGTGTCTGAAGACAGCAACAGTGTACTCATAAATAAAATAAATAAATCTTTAAAAATATGTATATTAGAAGAAGAAGAAGAAGGAGGAGGAGGAGGAAGAGGAGGAGGAGGAGGAGGAGGAGGAGGAGGAAGAGGAAGAGGAGGAAGAGGAAGAGGAGGAGGAGGAGGAGGAGGAGGAGGAGGAGGAAGAGGAAGAGGAGGAGAAGAAGAAAAGAAGAAAAAAGTACTCATCAGGCAGTACTTTGGACTCAGGGAACAGGCACAGCTCTGGAACAGCCAACCTAGCCAAACCAGTAAGACATACAATCTCAAAACTAAAGCAGGGAATGACTGAGAAAGACAACCTCTAAAATCAACTACTGGTCTCTACACACATGCAAATGAGCACATGCCCACACAAATATGTACATTTCACACATTTAGACACCCAAAATTTCAATCCAAAATCAGTGATTTAAATTCTATCATATTACTATTTTAGAACTGTCTCAGTTTCTTTTCCCACTGCTATCATAAAGGAACTCAAGAGAGAAAGGGCTCACTTTGGCTCACAGTTCAAGGTTCTATGTGGTCTCTCATCATAGGAATGCTAACATGGCAGGAGTTTGATGCCAAGGGTTATATATCTCCACTCAGAGGGCAATGAATGAATATTATCATCAACTCACTCTCTCCCTTTCATACAGTCCAGGATCACAACCTAGGGAATGGTGCCTCCCACAGTGGGCAGGTCTCCCACCTCAATGATCTAATCAACATAATGCCCCACAGGCTAATCTAACCTATATAATCCCTCACAGGTGTGTCAACAGAAATCCAGGTGACTCTAGATCCTGTCAAGTTAAGAATTAATGTCAACTATCATAAATATCAACAAACACTTTATATCACATATCAACTACTATCGCATAGTTGTTTTTGAAAACTACTGAAGTAAGCAGATTTACAGATGGTACGTACAAGCAGCTTCATCCATATTCTCCTGGCTCCGCTTGTTCCTCTCAGCTATCCAGTCCCACAAGGAGAGCTCACACAGCTGCATCTGGATGTGCAACATCAGGTGGTACCGAACCTAGAGGACACACAACATGTTCCCATCTGCCAAAGTCTTATAGTCTTCATTTGACAACAAATACTCACTGGCCACTCTAGGTCAAATACCATGCTGCCTAAAGTTTCCTAAAGGAGACCAATAAGCAGAGATCACAGGGTGAGGCTGGAGATGTGGCTCAGTTGGAAAAGTGAGCAAGCAGGAAACCTTTCTTACACTCCCCAGCGACACATACACCAAGCGGGGTACATGCCTATAATCCTGGCACTAAGAGGTGAGAACAAAAGGATCACAAATTCAAGGTTACACAACAGGATATAGCAAATCCAAGTGCAGGTGGCCTGGTAATCCATGTCTTAAAGTATGTCTTGGCATAAGGAACCCCAGACCTGAGGGCAGAAGCTTTTGAAGGTGGCACTGAGGAAGTTTGTCTTAGGGGTTTTCCTCATGATACTAGGTACAGAATCTTGCAAGTGCTCTTGCAAGAAACTATATTAAGATAAAGCATTACAGAATGGCTGCATGGTATTCTACAACTGCCAGTATTCTCCAAAGTGAGCTAGCTGGTATGGTAGTTTGAATGAGAATAGCCCCCATAGGCTCATCCATTTGAATACTTGGTGCCAGGTGGTGGAAGTGTTTGGGAAGGTCCAGGGGATGTGGCTTGGAAGAGAAGTGTTACTGAGAACAGGCTTTGTGGTTTCAAATATGCACATCATTCCTAGTTAGCTCTCTCTGCCTTGTGTTGGTGTTTTAAGATGTGAGCTCTCCACAAAGGAGAATTTCGTTTTCTCCAATGGAGTCTCTCTAGGGACACAAACCACTTATAAGAACAAACCTCATGCTCAGTAATAGACTGCACACACAAAACCCAATGGCATTTTCAGAGGTTTGTCTACTAATGCAGTGTCTCAGCATTCTATTTGTTTTTTCATTTACTTCTTCCTATACAGGTCTCTCCTAACACCTCCGCCACTGCATACACCAAGCAGAGTGCATGTCTATAATCCTAGCACTCAGGCAGTAGAAACAAAACTTTATATAAATTCTGGGGACCAACCTCAGGTCAGGCTTATATGGCAAGCACTTTTCAACTCAGCTATCTCTCCAGCCCCTAATGTCTAATCTCTTATTCACTAACAATCCAGCTGGATCTTATGAGCATATCAGCAAACTTACCTCAGTAAAAGGATGCTGACAACTGACCCGATAATCTTACAGGAGTCACCAAAAGTCACACTCCAAAATTAGAAAACTATTCTGCATGAGGATATGTATATATTCATAGTATGATGCTAACACATACCAGAAATAGGTGGTGACTAAAGCTTCCAGCTCCAGGGCACACCACAGAGAATATACAGGGGTGCATTGACCCCATGGGAAGACCAGTACAAGGTTAAAAGGAGCTAAGTAAGGGATGAGGAAGGCTAACTTCAAAGGCCTTCAGCAGACCCGGGGATGGGTGAGGAGAGCACTTGCCAACATACACAAAGCCCCAGATTTGATTCTGAGAACTGCGTAAACCATGTGTGGTAATTCCAGCACTCTGGAGGTAGACACAAGAGGATCACAAGTTCAAAGTCACCTTTGACTACACAGTTCATCCCAGGTCAGCCTGGGCTATATTAAACCCTGTGTGAGAGGGGGGAAAGGAACCATCCAGCCTAGGAACTACACTGAGTCCATGAGACTGAACAGAAGAAAAGCACGTGGAAAGATGGAGCACCAGCAGGCAGGACATCAGCTGAGGAAGAAGGGACACCACACAAAGCCAAACCCCTTACACAGTGGGATCTGGGAAAGCCCTACCTCTGTCTGCCCCAGCAGGTTCAAGTTGCCTTCAGAAGACTCATCTGTAGATGTAAAATTCTCTTCCAATTCTGAGTTATGCTCCAGTGGCAGCTGATGCTTGACAACTGGTCTGACTGACAAATCAGTCACGCTGTCTTCCTGGAGCTCAACTGACGTTTCGCTTTCACTGCTATTCCTGATTGCTAAGTTGGCTGTGTAGCTCACCAAGTTGTTATTCTCATTTTTAACGTCAGACTCCCCAAAAGATTTTTCTTTTTCTGGGGTGAGTTCAGCAAAGATAATGGACGAACTGCTTTCATTATCTTTAATACCATCTTGGTCTCTAGAAGTAAAAAACAGTAACACAAAAGTGAACTTAAATGACAAGAGTATCTGAACTGCTCTTTCAAGCCTGGGTGAAGCTTACAGGTGCTAAGTAAGTAGCGCAGGCAGGTCTTTTTGGTGCATGCCTGTAACTTCAGCACCCCAGTGTCAACTGGGAGACAAAGGTAGGAGGATCAGTAGTTCCTCGGCTACATATCAAGTTCTAGGCAAGCCTGGGCTACATGAGACACTGTCTTAAATTTAAAAAAGGGTATCAGATCTGTCTGGCATTAACAGATTTAGAATAATGACAGAGGGCAGGAAATCTGTAATCCCAAGACCCAGGAAGCCGAGGCAGGAGAACTGTCAAAACTGAAGCTAGCCTGGGCTATAAATTAAAGACCAGTCTGTGCTACATAGCAAGACCCTGTGCCGAATAAGTCAGTTAGAGTAAATCCTAGCAAGTATGAGAGCAGAAAGTAACTTAGTAATTTGTAAGGAAAATAAGCAAAATGACAAAAGAAGAGGGAAAGAAGCAAGCAGCAGGAGAGCCCGCCTCCAGAGTTCCTAGCATCAAAAGACAACAGCAAGTCTCTGCTGGTGACAGAACACAATGATAACTGTGCACCGGTCACAGCAGCCCACATACCTGTCCCCTTCATGTTCTGACAGCACTTCGAGAGAGGGCAGTTGAATGGGAACTCTGTCTGCCAAATAGAAAGAAACACATTCATCTGCATGCAGCCATGACTTTCAATGGACAGTCAAATTCAGAGCTAAAAATACACAGACAGTGCCAAGTGAAGCTGCACGTCAAAAGGAACACATCATCTCTAAGAGATGGGGACACTCTAGGCTCTGCAGACAGAGCTGCAAGCACCAGGATCACCAAGGGTTCTAGAGATCTGAGAGTAAACACTGGGTTTGAAGGACCTCCTGGACGCAGCCTTAGTTCTGCTGTAGTGAAAAGCAAGTCCAGGCAACAAGTGAGCAAGTTGAGGCTGGAGCGATGGCTTGGGGTCAGTCCCCAGCACCCACACGAAGCAGCTTACAAATACCTGCAACTCCAGTTCCTGAACATCTGAAGTCCTCTTTGGATTTTCATGGGCGCCTGTATACAAACAGTATGCGCATGCACGTGCACATACAAACACACACACACACACACACACACACACACACACACACACACACACCTCAAATCTTTAGAGTAAGCAAACTAGTAAACTTGATTAAACTGAAATTTGAATTTCATATAACTTTTTTTTCATAAAATACTCTTCTACAGATTTTCTCTATCTGTATGTATGTCTATGTGGTGAATTTTGGCTTTCTGGGGGTGTAGGTTGGCACTAGTGTATGTGTGTGGTACACAGGCCCATGAGGAGAGACACTGATATCTTCTGGTCTTTCCTGCTCTTTACCTTATTTTCTGAGACAAAGTCTCTCATTGTATCTGGAGCTTATAGACATGGCAGTGCTGGCTGGACAATGAGCTCCAGGAGTCCTCAGGGCTAGGACTGGGGGTGCACCCTACAGTGTCTACTTACATGGCTGCTAAGGATTCAAACTCAGGTCCTCCCGTTTACAAGGCAGACATTTTACCCACTGAACCACTCTGACTATTTAAAAATGAAAAACCGGGGGCTAGTGATACAGCACAGCCAGAGACTGCTTGCTTTGCATGTACAAGATTCTGCATTCAATCCTCAGCATGAACAAAAAAGCAAAGCAAAAACTAAGCAGAAATGAAAGCTGTGTGTTAAGCACGTGCTTGTAATCTCAGCCCTCAGGAGCCGGAGACAAGATGTGTGCACCTGATGGCCAACTCAAGCTAATTAATTTTGAGATTAATCTGGGTTTGGCAATGGTCTAGGCCTTATTTGAAAAAAAAAATTTTTTTTTTTTTTTTTTTAAAAGTCACTAAAACCAAAACCATTTTCAGCTTGTGTATACAAGGGCAGGACAGATTTGGCAGGAGGAGAAGTTTATTAGATACTCATGTGCAAACTGAGTACATACAGAGGTAGGTGGGGACAAAGCACTTCAGATTGGGGACTTTCCCCATAGAATGTAGTTCATAACTCCAGAGGCCTTCCCAATCCTAAAATCTAAAAGTTCAAACAATTGTGTGCTTTTATGAGGCTCTAAAAGTATTGGATATGACAAAGTTTCATGTTCTCTTTTGAGAATCGCTTTTCAGATCATTAGACTAGCCAGGCATGATGGCTCATGCAGTAAGCCCAGCACTCTAAGAGGAACAGGCAGAAGAACTGCAGCAGGTCTGAGGCTAGCGGTGGAGAACAGCAGAGCAGCCAGGTATCTCCAGGACTCTAAGGGCAGCACCAAGCCAGTGTCCACATTCCCACATGCAGAAACATACATAGACATGTAATGAAAAGCAAATAAGCTAGGCAGCTAGGTGTGGTGGCACACACCTTTAATCCCTGCACTTGGGAGGCAAAGGCGGGTTCATGAGTTCAAGGTTAGCCAGGGCTACATAGACTGTTTCAAAAAAATAAAACTTGAAACTTTTTTTTTAAACTTTTTTTTTTTTAAAGATTTATTTACTTATTTTATGTATGTGAGTACACTGTAGCTGTCTTCAGACACACCAGAAGAGGGCATTAGATTTCATTACAGATGGTTGTGAGCCACCATGTAGTTGCTGGGAATTGAACTCAGGACCTCTGGAAGAGCAGTCAGTGCTCTTAACCACTGAGCCATCTCTCCAGCCCAAAACTTTTTTAAAAAAAAGCTGGGCATGGTGACATAACCTTTAATCCCAGAACTCAGGAAGCGGAAGCAGGCAGACCTCTGAGTTCAAGACAAGCCAGGTCTACATAGAGAATGCCAGGACAGGCTATTTAGAGACACTCTGTGTCAGAAACAACCCCCTCTCAAAGTAAATAAATGAAATAAAAAGCAACTTACCTCGTGGCTGAACGACATGAACATGTTCTATCCATGCAGTGTGATAGCCAACAATATTAGGATGCTGGAGACCAGCCAGAACCTTCACTTCCCGTAGCACCTAAACAAAAATGACACAAAGGTTTTTCACTGGCAATTCATTCTCCAATACTACTTGCCCTGGAAGATGAACAGTAACCCTTCTTAAAGAGGAATGGGAACTCCACAGGTAACAGGAATACTCCTGTGAAAGAAGAAGGGCAACTGTTTGTTGTGGTTGTTATTTTTTATATTCATCTCTTTTTTTTTCTTTTGTTTTGGTTTTTCCAGACAGGGTTTCTCTGTATAGCCCTGGCTGTCCTGGAGCTCACTTTGTAGACCAGGCTGGCCTCGAACTCAGAAATCCGCCTGCCTCTGCCTCCCAAGTGCTGGGATTAAAGGCGTACACCACCACTGCCCAGCGTGGTTGTTATTTTTAAGACAGGATCTCTCTATGTAGTCCTGGCTGTCCTGGACCTCGGCTGACTTTGAACTCACAGAGATCCTCCTGTTTCTGCCTCTCATGTGCTAGAATTAAAGGCATGTACCATCATGCCCAGGCAGATGGCAGTTGTTCCAGCAACTCCACACTTATGTGGTTTTGAAAGTTTCCTTGATTCCTCTGCCCCTCCCCACCAGAATAGACCCACACTGTCACCCTCCTATTGTTTTATGGCTTCTGTCTTCTTTCCTTTTTAAATGCTGCTGAGAATTTAAGGGCTTTGAGCATGCTAGATAAACTCTCTACCCCTGAGCTGCATCCCCAGCCCTCGTGGAGTGGTTTTTGTTTGTCTCTGTTTGATTTGGTAGTGTCTCACAATGCGGCAGTCTGGCATCAAATTCCTGATTCTCCTGCTCAGCATTCTGAGCACTAGGATCACAGTTGGGACATGATGGGTTTGTCACTGTTATTTAAACAGTCAGAGACACAGTGACTTGGAGAAGGGAAGTTATCCAGCACCATACAGCATGTCAGTAAGAGATGGCCTATATTGGTCTATCCTTTTACCTAACAGGCGGGACAGTATGATAACCAAGTACTTAAATAATTAATTTCTCACCAGTTCGACAGCTCAGAAGGTAAAGACACCTTGCTTCCAAGCCTGATGACCTGAATCTAATCCCTGGAATCCACATGGTAGAAGGACAGAACCAACACTCACCCACAAGCTCTTCTCTGACCTTCACACAGACACTGTGGGCACACATACATGCACAGACACATATACAGCCTGTCCCATGACTTTAGTCCCAGCATTTGGGAGGCAGAGGCAGGTTGAGTCTGAGGCTAGCTTGGTCTACACTGTGAAACATAATCTCAAAATAATATAAATATATAAAATAAAATAGAAAAATCAGGGCTTTAAAAGAAAAATTACATGAAATAAAAATTAGTTTTCATATTTTCTGTATTTAGTAATACAACTTACTACTTAGCAATTATATACATATAAATATAGATCTACCTCTTTCAAAAGAAATCAACACAGTTAGTTTTATCCCTTGAAGCTCCCTCCTGTGCTGCCCCTGCACAATGGTAGAACCTAGAGCCTTCTACACTGTGATCACTTTCTCAAGTGATCATCCTACTTCACCATCCCCAGTAACTTAAGATGACTGGTGATTGTAGCAAGTCTAGTTCAAATCATATTATCTTTTTTTTTTTTTTTTTTTTGGTGGGGGTGGCTTTTATGATGGGCTCTCATATAACCTAGTCTAGCCTGCAATGTGCTCTATACCAGAGGCAGACCTTGAACTGATCTGCCTACTATAGAGCTCTAGCAGGCCCAGGTTCTGCAGCTATGGCCCTGGCACGCCTTGCCCCTTCCCCATTCCTTCTCCCTTGCAAACTATAGATTGCACACATCTTTAAAGCTAGCCATCAAGGTCTGTTCCCTTATTTGAACACTTTTATGCTCGAGTTGAGTCCTGAGGCTGACCACCAAGGTTCAGCAATCAAGAGCCCCCTCTGGATCACCTAATTAACATGCCCAATAAGAACACACCACCACATGCTGGCCCATTCTAACACAGCCTGAGTCAGAGGGCAGCCACTTTGACTTTTCTTCCCCACTTCATAAAAGATCTCTGTGAAAATAGGTGTTTGGGTGTGGTTTGTACCTAATCTGGAGTCTGGGAGGGAGCCCCCCACTGTGTGAGGGCCCCTTTCATTAATGCCCTGACTGCAATTGGCCAGTAACACCCCCCCCCCATGTTTTTTCACAAGTTCCAGCCCTCCAGACGCCCGATTCCTTCATCTAACAGTGAGTGATTGGTAAGTCCCCCACCCTTGCTGTCCTAAACAGTCCTCTGGTTACTGGGTAACAGCCCTCTAGTATCTGGGGCCTCCCAATCTGTCCTGTGGGGCTGGGGAGACTACACCCCTCCATAGCCTTCATTGGTTACAGTGAACTCCCTTGATGGCTGGTAGGCACACTCAATCCAGTCTGGTTTAGTAGGAGGCTCCCCCTGCACTTTTGGTGGCTGCACTGCTAGAATCCAGTGTCTGCTCTTAACTGTTTAGAAACTCAGTCGACAGGTCTTGGATTCTTTCTCAGACCTACTGAGGTCCAGACTCACTGGGGTCCCTTTTCTTGTTGATGGAGTCTGGGTGACAACCTTCTCCCATCCAGAGATTCTGTTCCAGTCTCTCAACCTTAGCCCCCTACCATCCACCAGTGATGGGTTCCGCACCCTCCATTCCGACTGACACCCCTTTGGGATAGCTCCTATAGAATCTCAAAGGGCTAAAACTCTCAGACATCACATCTAAGCTTGTCCACTACAGTATCCAAGTTTGGCCTCTATACCCACTAGATAATCAATCCAAATGGCTGCCTAATGGCTCTCTGGATCCTCATGTTACTCAGGATCTTTACAACTTTTGTGAGCACACAGGAAAATGGAAAGAGACCTTTTATCTTTTATGTCTCTGCTTTTTCTTTTCTCCACTCCAAGCCCTCCCTAGATGTCCTCTTTGTTCTTAAGTTTTTGGCCCCTTTCCCTGACTCTTTTGCTCCTGAAACTCCATTCTTTGACCCAGCTGAAGAACCCCCTTTACCCTTCTTACCCTCCTCCTCACCATCAGTCGCCTTATCAACAGTCTCCTTCATTTACCAACGTCCCCACTCCTCCAGCCACCTGGGTCTCTCCAAGGCCACACAGACTACCGTCCTCTACCCTCACTGTTCCTCCTCCTCTCCCTCCCCCCAGTTCAGTCCACCCCTAGGAAGTCCCCCTCACAGTCACTCTCCTGATAAACTGTTCTTGGTCCCTGCCTCAATCTTGCCTGTCAGCAAAGTAGCAAGTATAGAAGGCCATCCTCATGTTTAGGCCCTTTCTCCCTCAGGGAACTTGCCCAGGCTGGAAACCGTTTGGGTTCTTTCACTGAGACCCTGTCACCTTCATCAAGCAATTCCGATACCTAACCCAGTCCTATGCCTTACCTTCCATGACCTCTATAGGATCCTCTCTAATAACCTGCTCCCCAAGAACGAGGAACGCACAGTTCTTTTGTAGTGCTGGTTTACCAGGCAAGGGACCATTTCATTACTTGTCTCCTCTTTGGTCTAAGGGAGTGGCCCTTAAACCAATTAACTCTCAAAAGGTCAAGGAGATAATTCAAGACAAGTGTGAAAATCCCTGGCCCTGTTATTCAAAGTCTATCAAAACCACAACTACCAACTCTTGGCTAAGGCCTTCCAGCAAACTGCCGTTTCTGACAAGCCCCCAAGAAGGCGAAGGTCAGGCCATAAGAAGCCACTAAAACCTTGCTTTAAATGTGGCAAAAATTATCATTTGGCTTGTACCTGTCCAAATTCTCAAAGACCTATTCAACCTTGCCCTAAGGGTCAACAACAGAGCCACTGAGCATCGGACTGTTCCTAGGGCACAGGCTCCCTAGCCTTCCTACACCTCCCTTGGGCCTGCAAGGCCTAGCAGCTAAGGACTGACAGGGCCCAGGCTCAGCTACTAACGTGACTTAATCCACACAAATCACTCTTCCAGTAGCCTAGGGTCTCAATGATTGTGTCAGATCACCTCATCACCCTCTTCCTAGACACTGGGGCCATTTTCTCAGTCCTGATCTCTCACTTTGGGATCCCATTCACTTCTCTCCTTCATCCATAGTCAAAATATACACATGCTCAGTCCTCCAGACTCCTCCTTAACTAGCTTCTTCATAGGCTTTTCCTCTCCTCATTCTTGCCCCCTCATAGCCTCCCTCATGCTCTAGTCCCTCGTGAGGAAGGGCTATTCTCTCCAAGGCAGGTGTGGATTTTGCCTTCCTCCACTGCTGCAGCTCTCAGAGGAGCCTTGCGTTTCCTCCTCTTTCCTTGGCTTCCATTTACACTCTCTCGCTCTCCAAATCCCTCTTACCCTCTGCTTCCTGCTTCAGTCAGTCCCACTGTGTGGGATTCAATCTCACCGTCTCTTGCTGCACATTGTAAGCCTCTCTAGACTGAAGTCAAAGACTCCCCTGCCTACACTTCCAAATCTCAACAGTCCCCGCCATTAACCAGCCTCCAAGGCCCCAAACCCCTCAATCAGTCTCTTTTATCCACACCTCTTCACTTCACAATACTCCCATACTGGCAGTAAAAAAAAATCTAATGGAGCTTTTCCCTGGCCCAGGACCTATGCTCCATTAATACTGTTATTATGCTTATTCACCGCATAGTCCTTGCCCTCTATCCCAGGCAACACTACTTACTTTTAAGTCTTATACATTAAAGATGCCGTTTTCTCAGTATCCCTAGATACTTTTCTCAACATCTTTTGCCTTCACTTGGACAGACTGGGATACTCAGCAATCCAGGACAACCAACCTCCTCAGATATGACCGACCTCCTGCCACTGAAGATGACATACTGTTCCTCACCCGGCCCATGAGCACCTCGTCTGGGCATGGGGACAGTCCCTTGATGGCATCCTGGAAGGCTGCTGACTTCTGCGCACGCCTTTCCACAAGTCAGAAGACTTGTATGAGGCAATCACTGATCTGTGGTTCCAAGGAACCTTCCAGCTCCTCGACCCAGAACTTACTGAATTCTGTACTTTCCTCCTGAGCCTCCTGCTCTTCTCACCTTCCCCAGCAGACCTGATTCCATTAGACTAAAGGTCCCTTTCCCGCATCGTCATCCCCGGACAGCAGGAAGTGATCAGAGAACAATGCCCACTTACCCAACACCCAATAATAAAACCAAAAGGTGGCAATGAAGGGCTCTAGCAGGCCCAGGCTTGGCAACAATGGCACTGCCTTGCCCTTCCCCATTCTGTCTCTCTTGTAAACCACAGATTACATCCTGAAATAGCCACCAGGGTCTATTTCCTTATTTGAACATGTTCTTATGCCAGGCTCATTCCTGACGCTGACTACCAAGGTCCAGCAATCAAGAGCCCCCTCTGGATCACCTAATTAACGTGCCCAATAAGAACACACCACCACATGCTGGCCCATTCTAACACAGCCCTCCCCTCTCCTCCCCTTACAAATGACACCTGCAAGGTCACGTGCTGCTGCTTCCTGCCTGAGTCAGAGGGCAGCCACTTTGACTTTTCTTCCCCACTTCATAAAAGATCTCTGTGAAAATAAGTGTTTGGGTGTGGTTTGTGCCTAATCTAATCTGGAGTCTGGGAGGGGGCCCCCCACCGTGTGGTGGTCCCCTTCACCTACCTCCTCTTAGCACCACTATGACAAGCCCAGCTCAAGTCACTTTCTGAAACCCTCCCTTCAGGGTTAGGGAGACAGCCTGGACAGTCAGGTGCTCAATTTGCCAAGCATAAAAACTTCAGGTTGATGGTCGGAAATAAGGCTGGGCATGCCAAATCTGGTGATGCTTACAACTCCAGCACTGAGGAGGCTGAGATGAGGTCCCCTGGGGCTCACAGGCCACCCAAGCCTGCAGCTTCAGGACAGTGAGAAGCCCTGTCTGGAAAACCAAGGTGGAACATCACCCACAAGCAGGCAGCGTCTGCATCCTCACACATAACTCCACGGCATGTGCACCTGCACGCACGCCAATTCAGAGGCATACCTTCATACAATCTGTTTTAGTTGCACTCTTAATCAGGATTTTCTTAATTGCATAATCCTGACCATCTAATTTGTTCCGGACCTAAAAGAAACAGAAGAAAAGAAAAAATATTAAATTCCATCGAATGCAGCTGACTAAAGGAATTCATCTCATGTGAGCTTTGGTAACATAAACCAAATAAGCTAAAGTCACTCTTCCTGGGAAAGCCAGCCCTGGTCTTCTGGACTGGGAGCTTTACAAACAAAACTGCTTCCAACTCCAGTGGCTCCTGGACTGAAGATGAGGAATACTAGCAAGTCTACATACAGCCCTAAACACAGAAACATGATTATTTTTTTAGTAGCATGAGTTTTTTATTTTATTCTTTTTGAGACCAGTTCTCAAGTAGGCCAGGCTGGCCTCAAACTCACTATGTAGCCAAGGATAACCCTGAACCTGTGATCCTCCTGACTCCAGTTCCCACAGGCATGCCACCCTATGGGTCTGAATTGTGCTGGGGATCAGGTCCAGGACTTTGGGCATGCCAGGCAAGAGTCACCCAGCTGAGGCAGAGCTCCACAGCACAGCCTCCAGCACATCGTTTTTAAGTTTCAACTTCTAGTTTGAGTAAGGCCAATTTCTCATCATTCTCCTGAAAATCGTTAAACTACAGATGGGAAATACTAGGTTAAAAATATCTTCAATTCCATTTTTATTAAGTTTGTTCTTTGGTGTCATCACATTTGAACAAACACAAGTCACTGTCACCTCACACCACTGTAATCCCCTTTCCTCCCTACAACTCCACTTCCCACATTCAACTCTTTTTACATCACTTGGTTGTTCATTCTTTCTTTTTCTCTTTCTTTGTTTTAGACAAGATCTCACCATGAAATCCTGGCTGGGCTGGCATTTGCTCTGTAGACCAGGCTGGCCTCAAATTCAGAGACCCACCTGTCTCTGCCATCCTAGGACTGTAATTAAAGATGTGTGCCACCATGCCAAGCTTACAGCAGATTTTTAATAACCCTACACTACAGAATAATAACTCAACATTTCTAGAACTACCTAAACAATCAACAGCCTATCAGCTGTCTGGAAATGATAAATGAAAATAAAAACATGTGATTTTAGGCATCTCTGGGTACTTCCAATCATACTAATGAAACAACTTCTCAAAACACACACATTTATAGCATAATAGGTCAAAGTGAGCAAACGGGGAAAAAGAAAGCAAAACCTTGTAGACTCTTCCATAGCCTCCTTTCCCTAAAATGGCGAGCTCTTCAAATTCATTTAAGTAGCGTGAAGTTTGTGCTTCGAAAGCTATCTCCCTGGATCTGAAAGTTAAACACAAACAGGCCATCAGTATTATGATGTGACAATCAAAGGCATGCACTGGGTTCCCAACCTGCTGACACTCATTTATCAGTCAACTGCAAGGTAGAAAGAATCAGCTACAAGTAAATCTCTAATTTCCTATGGGGAGAAAATGGCTAGGTAAATAAAGAGCATAATAAGAATAGCAAAGGGCTCATTAAAGTTAGTAATTAGCGTTCTAGTAGAAAGCAGCAAGGATGCTTATACACAGTAGAATTGAGACATAAGATGTAATTAGCGTGAGGAATCAGGCGAGCTTTTTCTTTTCTGAACGACAGGGTCTCCAGTAGCCAGAGCTGCCCCTTAGACTTCTGAACCTGGTGCTGTCGCCCTAAGTGTTGATGTACAGTTGTGCACACCCATCACCTGCTAGTTTGACTTAAATTTCTTGTTTTACTGGGTTTTTGGGGGGTGGGGGTAGCTGGGAATTAGAGACAAGATCTTACTCTGGAGTCCATCCAGGCGTCCTGGAACTCAGGAAGGTCAAGGCTGGCCTTCAACACGTGGTGAGCTTCCCACTTTTGTTTGCCACATGCTGAGATTCCAGTTGTACCCTACCACACAACTCCCAACCTTACACTCCTGAATGACGCTGGTTCCTTATAGGCTTTTAAGAGTTTGTGAATAAGGTAAAGGGCCAATGGCAGCCTCCTAAAAGAAGTATCAGCAGTCAAATGAATGGTGGGGTTTGCTGGACATGGTTGCACACATCTATAATCACAGCAAGATCTCCAATAGATAGTTTTGGTTGCACAAAGACTTTTAAGTCATAAACAAAACCCAAAAAGCAAAAAACAAACAAAACCCCAAATAAACCAGGGAGGAGGGATATAGTGACAGCTCTGTGGAGAAAGCATTCACTGCCTGTGATCATGAGGACTGCAATGCAGAGCTCGGGGTCAACGTAAATGCCTGCCGGGCATGGAGGCCCTGTGGTTGCAATTGCAGCAACAGGGAGGAAGAAACAAGGGAGCCTAGAGCAACCGAGCTGGCTAGACTCAATGAATCAGAAAGCTTCTCATGGAACTACACTTTGTACCTCCATATGGAACGGGAAGCAATAGGAGAAAAACAGCTTTTATCAACCTCTGGACTTCAAGTGCAGTGGCACATGGGTGCATGCAAATACATACACTCAAACACAGAGAGGGTGGGAGAGAGGGAGGAGCACCAAATGTAATGGCTTCATGCCTGCAATCTCAGCACTTAGAAAGTGTGCAAATATATACACTCAAACACAGAAAAACTTTACGCCTACAATCTCAGCACTTAAGAGAGTGAAGGCAAAAGGATCAAAAATTTAAGACCAGTCTAAACTACATGGCAAACATGAAAACAGACCCTGCTACATGAGACCCTGTCTCAAACAAACAAACCAACCAACAGAGAAGGGAAGAGGCAAGCTAATAAGAATCTGCACGTGGTGAGGAACAAGAGTAGCAAAGGAAACTCAGAGCAGTGCAAGGTGCAGGCCTTAGGTTGTGCACTTTCCTAGCGTACATAGACATGGCGGCTGGAAAGGCCTGTAATCCACCACTCTGGACAGTGGCAGGAAGAGAGAGCTAACTTCCAGGCCAGACTGAGCTACACAGCAAGACTATGTCTCAAAACACAAAGAATAAAGGAGTAACTTTTATAAACTCATTTTGATTTCTTTTAATTATCTGAGTTAGTGAAAAGCATCGAATACATACCTGATTTTCTGCATGTAAGAATTATCTTGACAAGGATCCTAAAACCAAAATATTGTCTTTAAGAACCACTTGACACATTTGATGAACAAGGAATCAAACTCAACATCCCAATAACCAAAATGCTCAAATACCTAAAATCAGATCACAGTCTAGCACTTTACTTATTTACTAGGGCTTTTGTAAAATAGATTTTACTATGTAGCAAAACTTGGCCGTAGACTCATAATCCTGCCTTAACCTGCTAGGTATTTGAATTACAAACATGAGCACTTACATAAGGATGATAATAGCTTTTTGCTGTTTGGTTTGGTTTGGTTTTTGGTACAGGGTATTGATGTAGCCTTGGCTAGCCTAGAACTCACCATGTAGACCATGCTAGTCTCAAACTTGCAGCTATCCTGTTTGCCTCTGTCTGAGTGCTGGGAGTATAGGACTAAGCCACATGCCCAGCTAAAGATTAACATTATAATGTTACTTTATAATTCACGATTTTAAGTATTTCCGCTCAGAACTGATCTACAAGGAGCTCTATGAGCAAAAACTGACTTCACTTCAAAAATCTCTGTAGAAACTGACTCCTCCCACCTCCACTGCCACCACCCCCTCCAGAGCCCTCTTCCTGCCTGGTCCCTGTCCTTGATTCTCTCCACCTACTTCCAGCACAGGATCAGGTGTGAACCTGTTAAAATGTTCTTAGGCTCCGAATCCTACAATGTTTCCTGTGTCCATTCTGTATAAAACCAAATTTGTTAAAATGCTCTCAAGATCACATTTGTTATCCCAGCACTTAGGCGGCTTAGATCAGAGGTGGAGAGAGTTGAGGCCAGCATGGGCTGCAGAGAACTGCCTGGGCTACAGTCTGAGACTCTCAAAACAGTAAAGTAAGAACAGCAGGTAATAGTGCTGCTGTGACTGCCCAGCCTGCTGCCCTGAGCAGACTCAGCGAGAAGGGCCTGAGAGGGAACAGTCCCACACTCCCATGGGCCCTCCCCACTCTCTGTTACTCCTCCCCTTTACCTGTTCTGTCTAAATGCAAGGCAGCCTTGCAAAACAGTGACACACTACCAATAGCACATGCTCAGCAACGGGCTCCATCCAAGTCCATGGCTCTGCCTGGACCGATGCAGTTAACTCTCTCTCAGTCACGGACTGGACATGACCATTCTTTCTCAATGAGGCCTGGGTGGCCACATTACAGGAAGTCACAAGCCCTCCCAACATTCCCTAATGGCCTCCACTACCTGTGTGCCTCCCCAGGTCTGCTCTAACTTTCTCTACTGTTTAGTGCCCCTGCATCAGAACATAAGCTTCATGGGGGTTTAGACTTTATCTATTTTCTTTCCTTTCCCCCAAGCACCCATAAAATAGTATAGCATAGTAGATATTAGTAACAATTAATATTGTCAACTTGACCAAGTTTCTACTTTTTAAGAACTATTCACATAATTAATATTAAGTAATGCTGTAAAAATTATCATTCTCTTTTTCTATTTTTTTTTTTTTCTGTGCTGGGGATAGAGCCCACAGCACTAGACACACTAGGTAAATCCCCTACCACTGAGCCACATAAAACATGGGAAAACAACAGTGTTCTTTTCTCTTTCTTTTCTTTTTCTTAATGTATTTCATGTGTATGACTGTTTTTGCCTACATGTACTGACCTTCTTCAGTGCCTGGTGCCCATGGAGGTCACTCCACGGAGTGACTCGTGGAGGCTACCAATGGTGGTGAGTTACCCTGTAGGTGCTAGGAACCAAGCGTGGGCCCTGTGGAAGTGCTCGTAACTGCCAAGCTATCTCTTCAGTCCACATATGGTTCCTCTAAGATCCAAATGTACTTGTCATACAAAGTACACCTGGTAGGCCTTACCTGACGAACTCTCTCTTTGGCAGACCTCATTAAATGAGTGATGGCTCTGTTGTGGTGGAGTCTCAGAGAGCTAAACTCATCACTGCAGGTAAAGGAAGAGAGCAGCCCCATCTTGATAAAAGTCTGGCACAGTACTATAAGAGAAAAACCCATGATAAGCTATGATTAGAAAATGACAACAGGCAAGGCAAGGTGAGCAAGCCTGTAACCCCAGTATGCAGGACGATAAAAAGGGAGGATCCAAAGTCCAAGGTCATCTATCAGCTGCCTAGCAAGTTTAAAGCCAGACTTGGCTAAATGAGACCTTGTCTCAAAAAGGGAGGGGGACATAGTAGATGGACATATAGACTGTGTACCAGGTACCTCAATAAAAGGTGTTTCTGTAGAGTTATCCTTAATTTATGCATAAAGAGATACAGACACGGTAAAGTGTGGTGGCTCACACTCTACCAGAAATGGAAGAGTAGGAAGAAAAAAAATCAAGATGGAGAGACAACAGGGGAAGAGGGAGAAAACAGGAAAAAGAGAGAAAAGACAGGAAAGGGTAGAAAAAAGAAAGGACAGGGAGGCTGTGGTGGTGCACATCACTGACCCCGTTAATCAAGAGGCAAAGGCAGGAGGATCTCTGTGAGTTTAACACCATCTTGGTCTACATAGTGAGTTCCAAGCCTGAGAAACCCTGTCTTTTTGTTTTTGGTTTTTCGAGACAGGGTTTCTCTGTGTAGCCCTGGCTGTCCTGGAACTCTGTAGACCAGGCTGGTCTCGAACTCAGAAATCCGCCTGCCTTTGCCTCCCAAGTGCTGGTATTAAAGTCATGCACCACCACTGCCTGGCCAGAAACCTTGTCTTTAAAAAAAAAAAAAGAGGAGGAGGAGAAAGTGTTAGAGGTGGAAGAGGAAGAAGAGGAGGAGAGCAAAGAAGATGTGAAAAAAAAAGAAAAGAAAAGAAAGCAGATTGCAGAGCTAGCTCGGTGGTTAAGAGTGCTGGTTGCGGGCTGGCGAGATGGCTCAGAGGGTAAGAGAACTGAATTGCTCTTCCGAAGGTCTTGAGTTCAGATCCCAGCAACCACATGGTGGCTCACAACCACCCATAATGAGATCTGACACCCTCTTCTGGTGTGTCTGAAGACAGCTACAGTGAATTACGCCGGAGCTAGCAGGGCCAGCAGAGGTCCTGAGTCCAATTCCCAGCAGCCATACACATGATGGCTCATGGCCAACAGCTACAGTGTACTCATACACATAAAATAAATAAAATAAATCTTAAAAAAAGAGTGCTGGTTGCTCTTCCAGAGGACTGGGTTCAATTCCCAGTGCCCACAAGGTGGCTCACAAATCATCTGTACTTCCAGGAGATCCAATGTGTTGCACTGATATACATGCAGGCAAAAGCCTATACACATAAAATAATTTATCTTGAAAGGAAAGAAAGAAGAGAGAGCAAAGGACAAGGAGAAGGGAGAGAGGAGAGGAGAGGAGAGGAGAGGAGAGGAGGGGAGGG
>NW_022196905.1:138195256-138214246 GCF_008632895.1 Mastomys coucha | reverse complement strand
GAGGAGAGGAGAGGAGAGGAGAGGAGAGGAGAGAAGAGAAGAGAAGAGAAGAGAAGAGAAGAGGAGAGGAGAGGAGAAGGGGCGGAGAAAGAAAAGAGGGGGGAAAGAGAGGCAGTAGACAGGGAGAAAGAAAGGAAAGGGGAAAAGAGGAAGTAGACAGAGAAGAGATGGAGAGGTAGGGAGAGGGAAGTGTAAGAATGAGGACTGAAGATAAAAAGGAACAGCAAGTGGGCTGAGGCTGTCCCTCTGCGGTAAGCTGTGGTAAGGCCTGGCAACTATGAAGCCCTGGTTTGATGCCCAGCACCACCACAAGAAAACAAATCAAAAGGAATGCACATAAAAACTATAGAGGATTGGTAGAATGTCTGCCTTGAATATATGAAGTCCTGGGTTAGATCATTATACAAACTGGGTGTGGCAGCGTACCAGCTGCACCCCAGCACTTGGGAGGTAGAGGCAGGAGGGGTTCAAAGTCAGTCTCTGATACATAGAGTCTGAGGTTAGCCTGGGATTCCAAAAACAAAAACCTAGATCAGGTCTAGAGATGTGTCTCAATGCTTTCCTAAGAGAGGTGAGGACCCAAGTTTAATCCGCAACACTTTCAAAACAGAGAAACCAGAATGAGATTGCCCCACCAACCAGAGCCTAGGAGAGCCTCGAGAATTATATGAATATCATATTACTGCAGCAAAACAATTTTTTAATTTATGGATCACATGCAATTTTGTACTTAGAAGAAATTACACAATGGAAAACTGAAAAGAATTTAAGGACTGGAAATCACCCACACTTCTTTTGCATACGATTTTGATATACCAGCTGCTTCTCAGAATCATAGCACTAAAGGAAATGTTTTCTCCCAGCTCTCTTTAACAATACCTACTTGTTACTCTTACTCACATTTAAACACCTGTTTTGAGTGAAGTGGGTTTGGCTCATGCACATGGCTCAAGTGTTCCAGCAAGGAGACAAGCAGCAGCTGGTTTGCCACTAGGAAAGGGAACGTGGGCTGCTGCAGGGGCTCTTTTAACACTTGGAGCTCTGCTGGAACATCGGACTCTAAAATAAGAACAGGGAAAAGCATTACCAGGAAGCATGTCTTATGATGACAATAGCATGTTCTAATGAAGACAACACAAATAATGGATTTGAAGGGGACTAACCCGGTCAGAGTGGTCATGGTGAGTCAGGTTAAGAAAGGTATTCTGCGACTGGGGAGACAGTGGATAATGTGCATACCATGTGCGCACCAGGCCCAGTGTTTATATTCCTAGCACCCACAGAGAAGTCGAGCAGGTATAGCCACACGGCCCGGTAATCCCAATGCCTCTGACAGGATGTAGAGTGTCCCTGTAGAAAGCTATCTAATTAGACTTGCCAACTCTGCAAGTTCCAGGTTCTGTGAAAGACCACACTTCAGTGAAGACAGAGGAGAACATTTGAGGTAGACACCTGGTATCTGTACCCATGCACATTTGAACACAAATACACACAAACATACACACCACACATATATAGACATTAAAAAAAAAAAAAAAAGGTAAGACTTTTCTGGAGGTGAACCTGAGTTGAAGCTGAAGGACCAGGGTGGCCTTAAACTCACAGCAGTCCTCCTGCCTGTGTGCCAATGCTGGATTACAGGCTAGTGCCACCATGATCTTCAGGCTTCTTTATATTCATTATTTCTCTTTTCAGCAATAAGAAAAGTCTATTCTTTTCAGGTCTTTTGGGGGGTGGGGGATGGGGGTAAGGGCAGATTAACGCTAGGGTTACCAACATGACATGCAAGAGCTCGTACTGCTGAGCTACAGCCCAGATAAAAAATTCTACTCTTTAATATGAAAAGACAAATAATAATCAAATCAATATTTAAGAACTTAAGAAAAAATGGGGACTGGAGAAATGGCTCAGCGGTTAAGAGCACTGACTGCTCTTCCAAAGGTCCTGAGTTCAATTCCCAGCAACCACATGAGACCTCACAACCATGTGCAATGGGGCCCAGTGCCCTGCTCTGGCGTGTCTGAAGACAGCGACACCATCCTCACATACATAAAATAAATAAATCTTTTAAAAAAAAAAAGAGGAGGAAGACAGGAAGTTAAAGTGGGGGGAGGAGTGGGGTGGACCTCAGGGGACTTAGGGAGGAGTAGGAAGTGAACCCAATCAAAATACAGTGTGTACATATGAATTCCTACAAATAATAAAGTATGTATTTTAAAAAAATACCTGAGGATCTGGCTTAGTTGGTAGAGTCCTTGCCTAGCCCTGGGTCCAACCCCCCTAAAACCAGACACAGTCACACATAAGCTAGTGCCTGTGATTCCAGCAACAGAGAGAGAGAGGCAAGAGGATCATAAAGTTTTAGTTTATCCTTGGCTACATAACAAGTTAGAGGCTAATTTGGGATACATGAAACCCTAATGCTAACAAAATACTGTAAAATAATTTAAGAAGATGACAACTTTTGAAAGGCCAACACAGGCTAGTAAATTGGCTTCACTGTTAAGAATACATACCCTGCAGAGGACAGAGATTCAGTTCCCAGCACCCACACCTGGGGACTCGGAAATCCAGCTCCAGGAGGATCTCATGCCTCTGGCCTCTGCAGAGACCTGCACTCACGTGCACACACCCATACAGATTCACACATGATTAAAAATT
This sequence comes from Mastomys coucha, assembly GCF_008632895.1. NCBI lineage: Eukaryota > Metazoa > Chordata > Mammalia > Rodentia > Muridae > Mastomys > Mastomys coucha. The sequence continues at coordinate 138,211,585 of NW_022196905.1, read as the reverse complement.
ATGTTTTTAAAGGCCAACAGACACTCAAATTAAGTAAAATGGAAAAGAAAGGCTGAAGAAAGCTCCCACTTCCCGGTCGCAGTTACAAGTAGAAGAGGAGAGGTAAGTAGAGAGGAGACTGACTCCAAGCGCTCGGGAGGAGAAGATGTCAGCGGCACGTACCAGCTGAATGGAGTTCTAGACATTTGCCAAGCAGGATGTCAGCAAACATACAAGAAACAGATAATCTGATTCAATCTCAGGAAAATATGTTCCAGACAGCCCATCAGTAAGAGAAAGGCTCAGCCTGGTGAATCAGTCTTTTAGTGCTAGCTACTTTCCAGGCTAATGCAGATTCAAAGCCAGAGTGGGCTTCTGGGTGAATTTAATGGGCAACTTAATGACACCCTGTCTCAAGGATACAAAGTTAACAGAGGGATGAGAGAGGAGCTCAGTGGCAGAGCACTGGACTAGCTTGCACAAGATCCTACATTCAATCACCAGTTTAAAAAAAGAAAAAAGAAAAGGTATTGTTATTGTTTTGTTTTGTTTTGTTTTGTTTTTAGGCAGGTTGAAGGATTAATCCAAGGTAATACTTTTGAAACACTGGTGACTAATGAAAGAAAATGAATGACTTGGAACACAGACTCACTAAAACCACAGAAAGCACCTCAAGCAACTAGGTTTGAGACTGCTGTTTGCTGTAGAATTCCTACAATGAACTACTAACGTTACATTGAGGCTTTGAATTTTCTGACTCTACCATTAATTGGCAGTATGATCTCTTCAAAGCATTCAGACCACCTGTAAAATGTCACTTAACTATTGGCTTCTACCTATTAAAAGTGATATTAAATGTTCCACAGATCTTTCTATGTTTAAAAGACAGTAACTAACTGTTCTTCATCTCTTTAGAAGGAACATCGCTATGTACGCAGCACAGTATTAGCAGAAGAGCAGAGAAGTTTGAAAGCTTGTCCAAGATCACTCCCTTCCAGAATAATCTTTGGTTTGCAGAAACTCTTATCACCACGTCACAGAAAAGATGGACTTGCATGTTTACAGCTGGGTCCTTTCCTATGACACACACTTTCTTTGCTCAGGAGCTACAGTTAACTTGCCACTTGCTGTATGGGAAAATCTGCATATCCATTTGAAAGGTTATCTTACAACCACCCTCTATAAAGCCTACTGAGTTACCACTAAGAGCAGTTTTTATTTCTCATTGTGGTCAATTATTACAGGCAGGATTTAAGAATGAAAATGGAAAAAACTGAACTTATGTTCATGTACACCCCTAACTCCATTACAGCATATTTATTTTGAGCTTCAATCAAATATGTAACCTTACCAATCATCCTGTGGGATGTTATAAAGCTAAAAAAAAACCCTTGAATGTATGTTTCAGGGGCTGGAAGATAAACCTAGGATTTCACTCAGTCTAAAACATCCTGCCACTGAGCTACACAGCTCCTGCCCCACCATAATTATCCATTTTTTGTTAATTTGAGACACAGTCTTATGTACTGCAAACTGCCCTGGAACATGGGCTCGAGCTGACCTTCATGTCCTGATCCTCCTGCCTCTACTTTCCATATGTTTGGGTTACAAGTGTGCACCACGACTCAGTGTATTCACTGTTGAGAGCACAATTTCTTTTTCAAAATGGCTCAACCAACTGCACTTTCTGTAAAATACTAGAACGTTGACCTACATAGAATCGATGTTTTGAAGATCACTCGCCTTATGTTACACAATTTGATTTACATGTATCAAAAGCCTCAAGAAAATTTGAGCGTTTGTATACTACCTCGCTAGGAGAAATCATTACTTATCTAATCCGTAAAGCAGGTCTCATTCTAGCAGTGAACAAAGATTACACTCAGCGACCGAAGAAAAACAAGTCTGGGCATGGAAGTGAAAAGCGGCCTCGGAGAAGTGGCGCAGAACAGAAGTCAAGAAATATAAATGCCCACAAACGGACAGGTCGCAGACGCTCTTGGAATAAATATTTACCTAACCCTTGACGGCCCGCCCGCCACCTCCCGATGCCCTACAGCTCTGAGCCCGAGTTCGAGCCCGGCGGCGACCTAGGGCCTTAGGTGGCCCTCGCGGACCACTGGCGCGAGGGAACTCAGGTGGACAGCGAACCGAGGGACTGCGCGAGCCATCCCAGTCTTACCATCATACTTGGGGTCCGACACCTCTGCGGGGAAGTCGATGGCAGGAGGCGCGGTCACCGCCCCCGCCCCCGCAGGGTCGTCGTCTGTGTCGCGCTCGCCATCCACGGAGCCGCCCCCCAGCATCGCCGTCGCGAGCGTGGATAGCAACCTCGCTCAGCCTGCCCCCTGACGCTGTGGGCCCATACAGCCTCCCCCAGCCGGAAGTAACCCAAGAGCCAACGGAAGTCCCGCCCCTGTGACCAGGAAGCTTCTGTCGGGGGGCGGGCTATTCCTGCCCCGCCCCTTTTTCCGAGAAGGAAATATTGGCTGATCCCGTGCGGTGTGGGCAGGACAAACAGGGAGGTACCCGCTCGGCGCAGCGTGGTGCTGGCCCTCCTTGACCGTGGTGGGTTGTGTCTGGTCCTCCTTTGCTCTTCCCAGATTTTTCCTGTAAACATCATAAACGCTCAAATCTCGCACCTGCAAGCTTTTCTCTGGAAAGTATAATAAGCAAGGTGACCCAAACTCAGAAAGACAAAGACCGCATGTTCCTCCCTTATGCAGATATCCCAACCTGTAATGGATATACCTGGGAGTAAGTGTGGGTAAAGCCTAACAAACCAGAAAGGAGACCAAGAGAGGGTAAAAAGTGATGCTGGGGAAAGGGCAGATAAATGGACACCGAAAATAAACCGAGGAGAAGATACATGGTGCGCGGGGGAGCGGGAGACAGAGAAAGTAGAAGCAGTATTTCATGGATTTTGGTATACTAAGTCAACTGTATTTATATGTGCGCCTGTTGCCTATGGAGGCCAGAAGAGGGCATCAGACTCCCTGGAACTGGAGTTACAGAGGGTTGATAATCTGCTAAGAATTGAGCCTAGGTCCTCTACAATAGCGCAACAAATGCTGTTAACTACTGAACCATCTCTCCAACCTCTTTGTGTGCTAATTTTGAAATTTCAGCCACCTAGGGGATCTAATTTTAGAAGTGGTACTCTTTTATATATATAATAACTATCTTTAAAAAAAGAAAAAATATCACCCATCATAGTGGTTTATATACTTTTAATTTTCATATTTGAGCACTTGAGAGGTAGAGATGAGAGAATCAGGAGTTCAAGTACAATGAGTTTGAGGCCAGGCTGAATTAAATGATACCCTGTTTCAAAACAAAAATAAACTTATCTACACGTCCTGACTCCAGCAGAGCAAACTTGCTTTGATCCATCACAGACCATAGCAAAATGGGAAATGCCAGAGAGAATCTAATCTAAAGCAAATTCTTGGGTTTTGAGACTAACTTTCCATTTGTTTTCAAACCGGAGTTTCTTTCCTTGTGACCACTCAGAACCCACCCACCCACCTCCAAACTACCCTAGGTGACTCATAGCTTGAAATTAAGATTCAAAAACCCATGCTGGGACTTGGGAGTAAATGTACTTGTTGCTCAGGCATAAGGACCTGAATTCAGATCCCCAGAAACCGACACAAAAGCCATTGCCTACAACTATGCGTGATTTTTGTTGTTTTGTTTTAAAAGATTATTTCATGTATGTGAGTACACTGTTGCTGTCTTTAGATAGCCCAGAAGAAGGCATTGGATCTCCATTACAGATGGTTGTGAGCTACCACATGGTTGGTGGGAGTTGAACTCAGGATCTCTGGAAGAGCAGTCAGTGCTCTTAACCACTGAGCCATCTCTCCAGCCCACAACTATACATGTTATCCTAAAACCTGTAAGGGACAGAGACTGGAGAATCCTCAGGGCTTGCTGGCCAGCCAGTCTAACCAAATCAGAGAGCTCCAGATTCAATGAAGAACCCTGTCTCAAAAACATACATGTATACATACATACATACATACATACATATGCATATATATGGAGAAGGCTGGAGAGAAGGCTCAGTGATTGAGAGCACTTGTTCTTTTAGAGGACCTGAGTTTGGTTTTAAGCACCCATGTCTAGCAGCTTACAAATACCTGTAACTCCAGCTCCAGGGAATCCAACACCTTCTTCTGGCCTCTGTGGGCACATGCGCATACAAACAAACATATACACATACACATATCCTCACACACATACACACACACATGCACATACACACACATATACACACACCCTCAACCACATACCCTCTCAAACACACATATACACATATATGCAAACACACACACAAGTTTAAAGAGATAAGGTGACAAGCAGTAAAGAAAAACTGACGGGCCAGGCAATGGTGGTGCATGCCTTTAATCCCAGCACTTGGGAGGCAGAGGCAGGTGGATCTCTGAGTTCAAGGCCAGCCTGGTCTACAGAGTGAGTTCCAGGACAGCCAGGGATACACAGAGAAACCCTGTCTCAAAAAAAAAAAAAAAAAAAAAAAAAAAAAAAAAAAAGAAAGAAAGAAAGAAAGAAAGAAAGAAAGAAAAGAAAGAAAGAAAAACTGACAGCAACCTCTGGCTCCATGTATACATGCACATGAAAATCTACACGTGAATAATCCACAAATAAACATACACTTGTTTTTTTAACAATGTTAGTGCCCCTGCTTTGATCTCCAGTGCAGCACTGCTGAAAGTAATCCATAGGAGCTCTCAAGGCATATAATACAGTTGGCATGAGTGTCTTCTTTTGTACCTCAAATTTAGTGTGGTGTGCAAAATTAGTAGAGTTGACATTTCTTTTTTTGGGGGGGGGGGTGCGTTTTGAGACAGGGTTTCTCTGTATAGCTCTAGCTGTCCTGAAACTCACTCTGTAGACCAGGCTGGCCTCAAAGTCAGAAATCCACCTGCCTCTGCCTCCCAAGTGCTAGGATTAAAGGCGTGCACCACCACTGCCCAGCAAAGTTGACATTTCTATTTAACATATGTTCCATGTATAATCACACTGTTTTATACAGCCTCTCTCATATGTGAGAAGAGAGCAGTCCTCCTGGAAAGTGATTTAACTGAATGCATCCATGGTGTTTTTTAAGCCACTACTTATAACTCAACAATTCCCTTCTCAGGAATGTTTCCCAACTACAAGGCTAAGCAAGCATGGCTTTGCAGGTCTTTTATCTCAGAACCTAGGAGGAGAAAGAGGAAGATCAGGAGTTCAAGGCCACCCTGGGCTAAATCATCAGTTCAGTGAACTACCTGAGCTGCATGAAACTCTCAGTTGTTCTGTATTTAAGCCAAAAAGACAATACATTTGTCTGACTAAATTTATGAATATCCATACAGGGATACAGTCTGTTGGCATTAAAAACAACTGGTGAGACAGCTGGGGAGTAATGTGCTTGCAAACTGTACGAACCAGAGTATCCAAGTTCAGATCCCCAGCACCCATGTAAAAGCCAGGCAGAGTGCTATACCAGTTACTTTTCTGTTGCTGTGATAAACATGATAACCAATAGCAACTTGGAGAGGAAAGGGTTTATTTCCTTACAGGTTGCAGTCCATCATGGAGGGAAGACATGGCAGGAACCTGAACAGAAACCATACAGGAAAGCTGCTTACTGGCTGGCATCCTGGCTGTTGTTATGATGAACCATGCATCATGACCAAGTTGGGAAGGAAAGGGTTTATTTTGTTTAGATTTCCATATCACTGCTCATCATCGAAGGACAAGAACTCAAACAGGGTAGGAACCTGGAGGCAGGAGCTGATGCATGGAGGGGTGCTGCTTACTGGCTTGCTCCTGGTGGCTTCCTTAGCCTGCATTCTTATAGAACCCAGGATCACCAGCCCATGGATGGCACCACCCACAATAGGCTGGACTCTCCCCATCAACCACTGATTAAGAAAATACCCTACAGGCTTGCCTATAGCCTGATCTTATGGAGGCGTTTTCTTAGTTGAGTTTCCCTTCTCTCAGATGACTTTGGTTTCTGTGAAGTTGACAAAACCATCCCGTAAACTCCAACTGACTTAGTCAGCTACCATTTTTTAATTATTTCTTTCTTTCTTTCTTTCTTTTTCTTTCTTTTTTTTTTTTTTTTTTTTTTTTTTTTTTTTTTTTTTTTTTTTTTTTGGATTTTTGAGACAGGGTTTCTCTGTATAGCTGTGGCTGTCCTGGAATTCACTCTGTAGACTAGGCTGGCCTCGAACTCAGAAATCCTTCTGCCTCTGCCTCCCAAGTGCTGGGATTAAAGGCGTGCACCACCACTGCCTGGCTAATTATTTCTTTTTACTTGTGTCTCACTCTGTGGTCTGGGTCAGTCTGGAACTGATGTTGTAGACTAGGGTGGCCTTGAGTTCATAGCGATGAACCTGCCTCTGCTTCCAGAGTGTTGGTCAAGGCATATGCTACCATAGACAGCTTCAGCACCATTCTTACATAGCTCCGATTATTAGAAATTAAGAGAATGCCTTGCAGACATGGCCACAGCGTGGTAGTGTGATCTGAGCATCTTATCAGTTGAGGCCCTTCTTTCCAGCTGACTCTAAGGTTATGTCCTGTTTACAGATGAAGCGAGTGATGATAAGGCTCTAACTCCAATGTGGGATTATTAAGGAAGAGACAAGAAGAGCCTGGAGAATAGCTGGCCTGCCAGGCTGGCTGAAAAGGCAAGCTGCAGGTTCAGTGAGAGACCCTGTTTAAAAAAATAAGATGCAGTTGAGGAAGACATCCTAACATCAGCTTCTAGCCTCTGTGAGCACCTCCATGAATGAATGAACATGTGTGTGTCTGTCCCAAACACACACACACACACACATTCACACAGGCACGCACTCACAAGCATAAAGAAAACATTAACATAACTTTGAGGTAGATCCATAGATCTCAGTGATAGAGCACTTGCCTAGCATATACAAAATCCTGGGCTCTATCCCCAGGAATGAGAAAATGCTGCCCCTCCTTCAGTTTCAAAAAGGAAATGCAGAGTGCAGTGTCTGGCCCACAGCACTGTTTCATCATCAGTAGAAATGTCCATCATTGCCTGGCAGTGGTGGCACACGCCTTTAATCCCAGCACTTAGGAGGCAGAGGCAGGCGGATTTCTCAGTTCAAGGCCAGCCTGGTCTACAGAGTGAGTTCCAGGACAGCCAGGGCTACACAGAGAAACCCTGTCTCGAAATATAAAATAAAATAAAATAAAATAAAATAAAATAAAATAAAATAAAATAAAATAAAATGTCCCGCATTAACAAGGGCTGAAGAAGTCCATGCTTTCAAGCACGCACACAAACAAAGAGAGTTCCTAGACACCAATAGGCACCTTCCACTCCCAGCTCCTTTCACTTTTACCCATATACAAGAATCCACGCAAAGGAGATCACCAGCTCGGCTAATTAAGACAAACCTGTAAGGAAATCCACTAAAGTGTGGTTCGTTTTCATTTGGTCACATGTCTGAGTGTTTTCCCTGCATGAATCTCCAGGCACTGCTTGTGAGCCAGGTACTCACAGGGATCAGAAAAGGACATCCATCCCCCTGGGACTGGAGTTACACATGGTTATGATTTGCCACAGCGATGCCAAGAATCCAGGTCTTTTGGAAGAGCAGCCCAGGATTCTTAACCACTGAGCCATCCCTCCAGCTTCAGTTTAGTTTCTTACTATTTTTGTGGGTGTGCATGAGGTGTGTGGGTGGGTGGATTGCCACAGTATACACGTGGAGGTCAGAAAACGACTTTGCTTAGTCCGTTCTCTTCTCAGCGTGGGGTTTTGGAATCACTTACTTTGCCAGGTTTGTTCAGCAAGAGCCTTTATTGGCTGAGTGACTGCACTTGTCCCCAAAGTGGGGTTCCTAATACAAAAGCCGAGAGCGAGAAGTGTCTCGACAAACCGAAAAAAAAAAAAGCCAAGAAGTAAATAGTAATAAAAGAATAGTCACAACACATCATCATAACTGAACCTTTGTGAGGCCACTGCAGGATTGATACAGCATATTCCTCTCTTTGTTTCCATGACAACACATTCCTCTGTTTTTTGGTTTTGGTTTTTTTGTGTGTGTGTGTTTGGGTTGGTTTGTTTTGGTGGTAGTGGTGGTTTGTTTGTTTAGATTTTGTTTTGTTTTTTGTCTTTTGTTGTTTATTTTTTCTGATTCTTCCACTTCAGTATCCATTATTGAATCTTTGTCTCTAGATGTATAAATTCTGTAGGACTCATGTTATATTTGTCTTCAAATTCACTTAGGTAATACAGATGCATACTGTATCACCCCATCCATGTTGACACATGCCTATAATCCCAAAACATCAGAGATGTAGGCAGGTCTTAGTCAGGTAGAAGAGAACTTGTTGTGAAACACACCCCAGCAATACCGGTGCCCAAGGGTATGCATTTGATGGCATTTGATGGTGTTTAGTAACAATATTATTGGTATTATAACAATGTTGAGGGCCCAATATCTGTGATGGTTAATGCTGTCAACTTGATAGGATCTAGAATCATCTAAGAGATAAACTTCTAGGCACACCAGCAAGGAACTCTCTGGATTAAGGCTAGCCTCTGACAAAAGACACTGTCAATAGGACAAAACAGCAACCAACAAATTGGGAAAAGATCTTTACCAATCCTATATCTGATAGAGGGCTAATATCCAATGTATATAAAGAACTCAAGAAGTTAGACCCCAGAGAACCAAATAACCCTATTAAAAATGGGGTACAGAGCTAAACAAAGAATTCTCAACTGATGAATACCAAATTGCTGAGAAATGTTCAACATCCTGTTTTTTTTTTTTTAAAGGTTTATTTATTATTATGTGTAAGTACACTGTAGCTGTCTTCAGACACTCCAGAAGAGGGCACCAGATCTCATTATGGGTGGTTGTGAGCCACCATGTGGTTGCTGGGATTTGAACTCAGGACCTTCAGAAGAGCAGTCAGTGCTCTTACCTGCTGAGCCATCTCTCCAGCCCAATGTTCAACATCCTTAATCATCAGGGAAATGCAAATCAAAAACCCTAAGATTCCACCTCACACCAGTCAGAATGGCTAAGATCAAAAACTCAGGTGACAGCTGATGCTGGAGAGGTAGTGGAGAAAGAGGAACACTCCTTCATTGCTGGTGGGATTGCAAGCTGATGCAATCACTATGGAAATCAGTTTGGCTGTTCCTCTGGAAACTGGACATAGTTCTACTGGAGGACACAGCTATACCACTCCTGGGCATATACCCAGAAGATGCTCCAACATGTAATAAGGACACATGCTCCACCATGTTCATAGCAGCCTTATTTATAATAGCCAGAAACTGGAAACAACCCAGATGTCCCTCAACAGAGGAGTGGATACAGAAATTGTGGTACATCTACACAATGGAGTATTACTCAGATATTAGAAACAATGAATTTATGAAATTCTTAGGGAAATGGATGGATCTGGAGAATATCATCCTGAGTGAGGTAACCCAGTCACAAAATAACACACATGGTATGCATTCTCTGATAAGTGGTTATTAGCCCAGAAGTTTGGAATACACAAAGAACAATCCACAAATTACAAGAAACTCAAGAAAAAGGAAGACCAAAATGTGGACATTTCATTCCTTCTTAAAAGGGGGAACAAAATACCCATGGAAGGAATTGCAGAGACTAACTATGGAGCAGAGACTGAAGGAAGGACAATCCAGCCGATATAGCTGTCTCCTGAGAGGCTCTGACAGTCCCCTACTAATATAGAAGTAGAGGCTCACAGCCATCCATTGAACTGAGTACAGGGTCCCTAATGAAGGAATTAGAGAAAGGACCAAAGGAGCTGAAGGGTTTGCAGTCCCTTAGGACGAACAACAATAGGACGAACAACAATATGAACTAACTTGTACCCTCAGAGCTCCGAGGGACTCAACCACCAACCAAGGAGTACACATGGTGGAACTGATTGCTTTAGCAGCATGTATATAGTAGAGAATTGCAAAGTCAGTCATCAATGGGAGAAGAGGCCCTTGGTCCTGTGAAGGTTCTGTGCCCCAGTGTAGGGGAATGCCAGGGCCAATAAGTAGGAGAGGGTGGGGTGGCAAGCAGGGGGACGGAGGAGGCAACAAGGGTTTGTTCTTGTGTTTTTGTTTTGGTTTTTTGTTTTTTGTTTTTGGAGAGAAAACTGGGAAGGGAGAAATCATATGACATGTAAATAAACAAAATATCTAATAAAAAAATAAAGTTTATCTCTCCCCCCCCCCAAAAAAAGGATAGCCTCTGAGACTGTCCTTAAGGGATTATGTAGATTAAATGTGTCATAACTCTGTGATTTGCACCATGTACTCTGGGATGGACTGGTGGGCTGTTTAAAAAAAAGAAGGTAAGCTGAATACAGGTATTAATTGCTCTCTGTTTCAACACATTCTTTCGTGTTTCTCGGTGCCAGGGATGGAACCTGCATCCTCATGCGTGCTAGGCAAATACCATGCTGCTGAGCTGTATTCCTGGCCCTCGCTGCTTCTGTTTTAATTTTAAAAATTACATTTTTATTTATTTCACATGTGTGCACATGGTTGTATGCATGTGAGCATACACTCCATAGAGCACGTCAGAGGACAATTTGTAGGGATCAGTTCTCTCTGAGTTGATTCTCACCTTTACCATGTGAACCCTGGGGCTTAAACTCACTCAGGCTATCAGGCTTGGCTACAAGCCACTCTTATATACTGACCCATCTTGTTGGACCCGTTCTCTGCTTCTTGGCTGTGGATGCAGTTGACCAGGCTATCTCAAACTTCTACTGTTGTGTCTTCCCTGCCATGATGGACTGTACGTCTAGACAGTGAGCCAGACAAAAACCAAAAACAAATAAACAAACAGAACCTCTTCACCCTTAAGTTGCTTTCATCAGAGTATGTTATCACAGCAGAAAGAAAAGCCTAGTCTATGTCCATCTGTAGAAAGATGGACAAAGATCATGAATGAAGGTGACTATTACTGATCAATTAGCAAATTACTGAGCAACTACTCGTAAGCCGGTGTCTTAATTGGGGTTTCCACTGCTGTGAAGAGACAACATGACCAAGGCAACTTTTATAAGGGAAACTATTTAACTGGGTCTGCCTTTCAGTTTCAAAGGTTTAGTCCATTATCATCATGGCAGGAAGCATGGCAGCATCCAGGCAGGCAACATGCAGGAGATGCTAAGACTTCTACATCTTGATCTGAAAGCAATCAGGAGGAAACAGTAACCCCTATTATTCTTGACTCTAAGCCAGGGCCTCATGGCCAAAGCTGCCGAGTTCTGCTGCTTGCTGGGGCTGGAACATGGCCCCCTTGTTCTATTACACTTTCATCAGCTTTCTGTCTTTACTGCCTAAGCTTAGCTGTCCTGGAACTTGCTCTGTAGACTGACCTTGAACTACGGGATCTGCATGCCTCTGTCCCCTGAGTGCTGGGATCAAAGGTTTGTGCCACCATATCAGGACCTAAGCCTTTCTTTACCTTTTCATATGATCTTTGTAAATTCTGGATTGTAGTTCATTCAAGTTGACAACCAAGGATAGCCATCACAGTAGTCCAGGTAGATCATCAGAGACATAGAGTCATCCTAGTGAAGGCCCTAAGTCACATTGTAACTACATTCATTGCTCCTGTTTACTGAACACTGCCATGTCAACCCTACTACTCACCTTGCCTCGATGGTTCCACATAGCAACCATGCTACAAAGATACTGTGCTTATCCTATTTTATAGACAAGAACATAGAGACACAGGAAGCTTTTGAAATACTTAGCCCAGGGACATGCAACGTACACATTGTGCAATTAGGATTTTTTTCCACATATCACTTTCCATTGGTATTAAAATATTTTCCCTATTTTGTGGTGTGTGTTGTGCACTTATGTGTATGCCTATTCAAGATGGAAGGTACACATGTGTACACATGCTTTGAAGACCTGAAGTTAATGTAGGAATCATTCTTGGTTTCCCTTCCTCTTACCCACTGAAGCAGGGGTTGTCAATCAAACCTAGAGCACCTCTGATAGTCAAGCTACTTAGCATGCTCTGGGGATCACAGACCTGCCTTTTGGGGCTGAAATGACCAGTAGGCCACCAGGAACACTCAGCATCTATGTGGGTTCTGGGGATCCAAATACCCATATCTATTTTATAATAGTCTTTTAAGATATGATTTGTATATTATATGATTCACCCTCATAAAGTGAACTTGGTGTATCAGAGAAACGTGGAGCTATCACGGGTAATTTTAGACATTTCATCGTCCTGCCAAGACACGGATCCCTAGTAGACCGACTTGAAATCCAAGCAGTTTGAGTCCAAATTTAGCTTCAGAAAGAACAGCATGGTGTCACATATGCAAATTTTTTTACATATGCCAAAAATGTATGTTATTTGTGCACATATAGTCATACTAAAATGCTAAAATACACATGGAAATGATTCTGACCTTATTATTACGCATATTATTATTATGGAGTTTTTTTTTCTATGAGACAAAGTCTCATGTAACTGCAGTACATCTTTGAACTCCCAAGGCTCAGGCTGGCCTTGAACTCCTGATCTTGCTGCCTTCACCCCTCAAGTGCACCTCTGCCATGCCTAGCTTCTTACTTTAATTTTTGCAATGCTAAGGACCAAGCCCAAAGTTCCATGAACTGTATCACCGAGCTCTGCTCCCACTTAGCACTGGAGTCATCATCATCACCACTACCATCATCATCATAGTCTTCATCCTCATTATCACCATCACAATTGAGAAATGATTTCTATGCACTCCCCATTTGCCCAAAACTCAGTATGTAACCCAGGATCTTTTTTTTTTTTTTTTTTTTTTTTTTTTTTTTGGTTTTTCGAAACAGGGTTTCTCTGTGTAGCCCTGGCTGTCCTGGAACTCTCTCTGTAGACCAGGCTGGCCTCGAACTCAGAAATCTGCTTGCCTGTGCCTCCCAAGTGCTGGGATTAAAGGCGTGCGCCACCACTGCCCAGCTTTAAACTTTCAATCCTCACACCAAAGCTTCCTGAGTGCTGGAATTACAAGGGAGTACCAACATTCCCAGCGGGCTCCTGACTTTAAAAGAGCGATTACCAGGCTAGGCAGATGGCTAAATTGGGAAAGTTTGTTTTGTTTTGTTTTGCCTTGCATGCACAAAGACCTGAATTTAATACTCAAGGATCCATGTCTGAAGGTCACAGAACCCATTTAAAAAAAAAAACTTGGGCCTGGTGGAACACTCCAGTAACCTCAACATTGTGGTGGAGTGCATTCCTAGTCACAGTGAGAAGAGCCTACTCAGTGAGTTTCAGGCCATCGAGGGTCTCATAAATCAGAGAGCGGCTGGCTCAGCAGGTAAAAGTGCCTGCTGCCAAGCCTGATATCCTGAATTCAATCCCTGAGGCCCACACGGTGCAGAGAAAGGACTGACACTAGCAAGTTGTCCTCTGACCTCCACACAGCACCATGGCACCCGCCTGCACACACCAACACAATAAACAAAGTGTGATTTAAAAAACAAAACAAAACAGGGTGAATGGTGTCTGGGAAACAACACCCAAGGGTATCTTCTATTCTATACACACACGCACACCGTGCACACATATATAACTCAGGGTAAGAGAAAATACTGTCTATTTTTTCCTCATGAGACAAAGTCTATTCAGCGTATCCTCAGTCAATAGCTAAAGGTGACCTTTAAGCTTCTGATATCTCTGTCTCTACTTCAGAGACAGAGGGCTGAGATTACAAGACTCTACCAACAAACCCAATTTTATATAGTGCCAAAGATCGAATCCAGGGTTTCATGCCCACTAGGCAAGCACTCTGCTCACTGAGCTACATTCCCGCTCTTCAGAGTAATTATCTCTTGAGAGGGTGTAAGGGGAGTGAAAGACTTGCATTAGGAATCCAGCTCTATCTGCGACCATCAGTTCTATAATAAAAGTAATTGATACAGTCTGAATATGGTCTTCCTCCTTGCAGAACCCATGTCGAAATTTAATGCTTCTTATGAGATTAAGAGATGAGACTTGGTGGGACATCTAAGAGGGGATTAATTATCTGCCCTCATGAGTGGATTAAACCACTTATGCAATTAATGGACTAATGGATTTTTGGATTGATTGGTTATTCAGGAGATTGCTGTAGAAGCCAATTCAACTATCTTTTTCACATTCCCCGCTCTCAACATTACGATGGCCTATGCAGTCTAGGGACTCCACCAGCAGGAGGGTCCCAGGTGTAGTTCCCTCTCATTTAAACGTTAACTGTGAACTAAAATAAACATCTTATCATTATAATGTGCTCAGCCTGTGGTAGTATGTTATTCACTACATAATTTGTAGTAAAGACACAAGTAACATTGGACATCAGTGGTTAACTTGGTGTAAAGGGCTATTTTTGAACTTTTTCATGTTCTTTGCTGTTTTATTTTGAAGTACTAGTGTTATGTGTGTTTTATTGTTTTACCTTGTCTTGATTTTGTTTATTTTATTATTTTTTTAGACAGAGTTTCATGTAGTCCAAGTTACCCAGAAAGTTTCCAGGTAACCACAGACAGTCTTGAAGTCTTGACTTTCCTAGCTCTGTCTCTTTCAACACATGGTACTGGGGAAACTGGTTGAAGCAGAAAAATAAAAGTAGATTCCTTTTTCTTACCCTGTAGGGAAATCAAATCAAAACAGATTTTAAAAAGAAAAAAAAAGAAAACCTACTTGTAATGGCTATTCCTGGTTGTCAACTTGACTATAAGGGAATGAACTACAATCCAGAATTGGAGGACTCACCTGTGATCCAGATCGTGAGCCTGGAAGATGAAAGTTTCTGACCTGGATCTTGGTATGGAGATCTTGGGGCATAGTTGCCATGAAAAGTTTAGGCCTAGGCAAGGTAGAACATGTCTTTAATCCTAGGAGACTAAGGCAAGATCTCTGAGTTCAAGGTCAGCCTGGGACAAAGCAAGTCCCAGATGCAGGTGTGATGGTACACACCTTTACTCTGGGCCACTCCTTCTGCTTGACCTACGTAAGGACATTGGAAGAAGGAAGATCTGCTCTTTTTCACCTGCTTGCATTTACTTGCTGTACCAGCTGGTTTTGTGTGTCAACTTGACACAGGCTGGAGTTATCACAGAGAAGGGAGCTTCAGTTGGGGAAGTGCCTCCATGAGATCCAGCTGTGGGGCATTTTCTCAATTAGTGATCAAGGGGGTAGGGCCCCTTGTGGGTGGTGCCATCCCTAGGCTGGAAGTCTTGGGTTCTATAAGAGAGCAGGCTGAGCAAGCCAGGGGAAGCAAGCCAGGGGAAGCAAGCCAGTAAGGAACATCCCTCCATGGCCTCTGCCTCAGCTCCTACTTTCTGACATGCTTGAGTTCTAATCCTAACTTCCTTTGTGATAAACAGCAATGTGGAAGTAAGCCAAATAAACCCTTTCCTCCCCAACTTACTTCTTGGTCATGATGTTTGTGCAGGAATAGAAACCCTGACTAAGACAAATTGGTACCAGGTGTGAGGTATTCCTGTGACAACCTGACCATGTTTTGGGAAGGCTTGTGGAAGGACTTTGGAACTTTGAGCTAGAAGAACCACTGATTGTTTTTTGTTGTTGTTTTTGTTTTTGTTTTTTTGTTTTTTGTTTGTTTGTTTTTCAAGACAGTGTTTCTCTGTGTAGCCCTGGCTGTCCTGGACCTCACTCGGTAGACCAGGCTGGCCTCGAACTCAGAAATCCCCCTGCCTCTGCCTCCCAAGTGCTGGGATTAAAGGCGTGCACCACCACCGCCCGGCAGAACCCCTGTGGGATATTCTGTAGGAGCTTGGAAGATCATGTTGAGAACAGTGCAGAAGATGGAGACCTGGCTTGTGAAATTTCAGAGGGAAGATTAAAGACTCTTATCAGGGCCATGTTGTTTTGATTGTGAAGATTCCGTGGTTTTGGTTAGCTGGGGCTGAAGAATCAGCTGTGATTAACAAGATACCAGAACTACGAAATCGAAAACTTTGCATTACTGGGACTATTGATGCTGGTTAGCTAGAGCTAAGAAATTAGCGGTGTCCTTCTGGTCTGTCTGGGCTGGGGTCCAGAGCAGACCTTGGGTGCAAGCTCCGCAGCCAGTCCCACAACACCCAGAGGAAGCTCCACTCCCAGGCGCTCTGACACACCCAGGACCAGAGGTAAGCAGGAACAAACATCTGTCCCAACACTGGGAGTAACTGGGACCAGCTTGACCAGGCACACAGGAATTCCGCCAGCCCAGTGACTCGGGTTCCTTCCGTGTCTGTCTGGGTTAGTGTTCTGAGCAGACCTTGGGCACAAGCTCTGCAGCCAGTCC
>NW_022196905.1:138184354-138190587 GCF_008632895.1 Mastomys coucha | reverse complement strand
CAGGGGAAGCAAGCCAGGGGAAGCAAGCCAGTAAGGAACATCCCTCCATGGCCTCTGCCTCAGCTCCTGTTTTCTGACCTGCTTGAGTACCAGTCCTGACTTCCTTTGTGATGAACAGCAATGTGGAAGTAAGCCAAATAAACCCTTTCCTCCCCAACTTGCTTCTTGGTCATGATGTTTGTGCAGGAATAGAAACCCTGAGTAAGACACTTGCCAACACATCTGTTGGAATCTACTTCTACAAAGACCAGATGAAACCACTAGCCTCATGGGACTGAGCAACTACTAGATTCTTGGACTTCTCATTAAGAGCTGACCATTATTGGGTTAGTTGGAATGTAGACTGTAAGTCATCTCAATAAATTCCCTCAATATAGAGAGACATTCCATAAGTTCTATGACTCTAGAGAACCCTAATACACTAATGTATGACTTAAACTCTGGAATTATTATAGGAGACAATTTGTTTTGGGGTGGGGAGACTTCAAAACACAGGCATAGGCAAAAACTTTCTGAGAAGGGTTCTATCCACTCATGATGCCAACAACTGACAAATAGGATTGCATAAAAGCAAACATCCAGTACTCAAAATATAAAGTACAAAGGACTAGTAAACAGGAAAAAAAGTTCAACATTATTGGCCATCAGAAGGCTACCAATTAAAACTTCACTGAGGGACTACTAATTAAAACCACTGAGGGACTAGAGGATGTAGCTCAGTTGGTAGAGTCTTTACCTATCATGGAAGAATACATGAGTCCAGTTTTCAGCACCTCATGAACACTTAAACCTGGTGTAGCAGTATATGCCTATGATCTTGAAACTCAGAAAATAAAAGGCAAAAGAATCAAAAGCTCAATGTCATCCCCAGATACCTAGCAAGGTCAAGGCCAGATTGATTGCTCTATGGGTGACAGTCTCAGAGGAAAAAAAAGTGCCATTCACAGGAAAATGGTACAGCTTGAGATTATTCTATTAAACAAATTAGGTCAAGTCAATATCACATTAGAGGCAAGGATCATAGTAAGTGTTAGGCCTTTCATGTCCAGTGCAGCAAGACTGTTTGGAAGAAGAATAAAGAAAAGAAAGAAATGTTATGCTTTGAGAATTGTTCGTTTGCATTTATTTTCTTATCTTTAGTTAGTGTATATGTGGGGAGGTTCACAGGGAAGTCAGAATAACTTTCTGGAGCCAGTTCTGGCCTCCCACCATTGAATTCTGGGGATTATCGGTCTTGGTGGCAAGCATCTTTACACCTTGAAACATCTCTTTAGCCTAATATTACACTTCTAAAGTTCTCTCTTGGGTTCTCTGGAAATCCTGGGTAAAAGTAAAGAATTCCCGCCGGGCAGTGGTGGTGCACGCCTTTAATCCCAGCACTTGGGAGGCAGAGGCAGGTGGATTTCTGAGTTCGAGGCTAGCCTGGTATACAGAGTGAGTTCCTGGACAGCCAGGGCTACACAGAGAAACCCTGTCTTGAAAAAACCAAAAAAAAAAAAAAAAGAATTCCCTGGGGAAGCTTTACTTTTATGCTCATATTCCCATGATCCTTTAATCTTTGCCCTTTATAGATGAAATTTATTTGTGCAATTACTCAAGTACAGTCTGTCCCCAAATGATGTTGGTTCAGTATTCCTAATGTTTTATTCTATAATAAATACATAACATCTTAATTTATAAAGAGGATGCTGATGTTGCCCAAATTACAGGACCCAAGTTACATTAAGTAAACAGACATATCTACCTGAGGCTTTCTCTCCCTGTCACTGAACACCTGTCTTTTCTTGGCTGGGCTCTGATACCTTATCTTGGCTCTCTGAGCACCCTGGTTATAGCTGATAATGCACTGCTGTCGTTTTTTCAGAAAGCATCTTCTCCCCTCACATCCCATACTTTTTCACATGAGTGTCTTCTGTCGGATGTGGTTTTTCCGTTAAAAGAGTAATCAGGGAGGCAGCGGGAGGACAGTGGTAGGGAACCTGGGAACGAGGTCAGGTACTAAAGCATCGTCATTCTCTGCGTTCCTAGATCTAGTGTAGTGTCCGGGCCAGGGGCACCGTGTCCCCACTCGGCACCCGTACTCAGAGATGGCCACCATAACCGGAAGTAGCTTTTTGCCCAGTGGAAACTCATTCACAGCCACGTTTGCACGTGGCCACTTTGCTGCAGGCTCAGCATGGCGGTGGTGGGTGGGTGGGTTTGGGGTGGAGTGGTGTCGGCCCAAACTTGGGGTGTAGTTTTCTAGTGGATTTTTCTTGGGGTGGCCAATAGCAGCGATGGACGTAGGCCTCGGCTCTTGCCACCCTTCCAGACTGTCCTCAAGAAAATCTACTCTCCTTTCTGGACTATGAGACTCAGCCTGGCTTTCTGCCCTGCTCGGAAGTAAGAGTTATCTGCTGAGTGTTGTCATGGGTTCGATTCTGTAGTATTCCATATACGTCTACATAGTATATATTCAAAAATTCTAAGTAAGAAGCCTGATGTGCTGGCCTCTGCCCAGCATTTATAAGGAAGAGAATGAGGAGTTGAAGGCCATCAAACTATGGGCCACATAGTTTGGAGCCAGCCTGGGTGAGTTCTAGGAAACTCTCTATCTCTAAAAGCCAATTTTTATTTTATTTTATTTTATTTTATTTTATTAGAGAAAGGGAAGAAGAGGAATAGTAAGCAAGTTGAAGAGAAAAAATACAAACAGTGAGCAGGGGAGAAATTGTTCAGTGTTGGCTGAAGGATGGCAGAGTGTCAAAGGGTTGTACCTCATAATGTAGAGAAATACTGCCCTGCTGCTCCAGGATATAACCATGCCATCTACTCTTTGATTCACAAGCTCAGCCTGCTCTACTTATAAAAACAAAAAGCAAGCAAACACAAAATGATTTGGAGGGAGCTTTTTCTGGGTCCAATTTTGCAACACCAAGTCCAAGGCCTCAAAAAAGTGAGCCAAGCCTGGTGTGCTGGCCCACACCTGTAGACATGGCACTTGGAGATAAAGACAGGAGGACTAACTAGTTAGGAGTTTATGGTGATTCTTGGCTACAAAGCCAGTTTGGGGCCAGATTGTGCTGTAGGGCATCTTGTCTAAAACAAAACAAAACAAAAACAAAAAGCCCAGAAGGGCTTATGGGACAGGTTGGGGTGGACCAAGAGCATTGCACTAATCATTACAAAGTCCTTCATGCAAATGAAGTATTGTAACTTTCAATCATAGGTCTCTCACTGGGCTATCTGGATGAACTGTTCCCCCTGAATGAAAAAGCCTACAGGTTATCTACTTTATCTTGCTTAGGAGTACTGTTTCCCTGGCTGATGCAGGCTGTCTGGATATACCTTCAGCAAGGTTATAGTGGTCCTCCAAAGATGCTGGAGTGTCCACTCAGTAACTGTAAACTATTGGATATACCATGATAGCCATGAGGGCAGCCTCCACTCAAAAACACTTAAATTTTTTTTTTGTTGTTTTTAAGTTGTTTTTGGTTTGTTCATCATTTGTTATAGGGTCTCTTGTAGCCCAGGCTGGCCCATAACTAAGGAAGTCATTGAACTCCTGCTTCTTTTTATTCTGTCTCCTAAACGCTGGGATTACAGGCATTTGACAACATGAATGATTCTTGAGAAATAATTTTTCAGGCAGCTGTGAGTTTTCTCCAACAACGAAGACAATATGCTCCCTGAGCATCTTTGTTTACATTTTGTCTCAAGAGTTTTCAGTAGCCGAACATCAGCTCTCTCAATGCTGAGGATAACTTTTTTTTTTTTCTAAAGATTTATCTATTATTATAAATGAGTACACAGAAGAGGGTATCAGATTTCATTATGGGTAGTTGTGAGCCACCATGTGGTTGCTGGGATTTGAACTCATGACCTTTGGAAGCGCAGTCAGTGCTCTTACCCGCTGAGCCATCTCACCAGCCCCTGAGGATCCTTTTGTCTTTATCTCCCCAGTGAAGACTGAATACTGTGCCTAGTTTCTGTGTGTTAGGGATTGAATCCAGGAATTCGAGCATTCTAGGTAACCACTCTACCAACTCAACTACATCCCTAACCCACCTCTTCCATTTTATATCTGCATTTCTCAACCCTGTTCAGTCTACTTAGAAAATCCCACCAGCCACAGACCTCTGATGGATGTGTGCTCCTCTTACACTCATTTTGAGCAATGTATGCAGCCTGTATTGAGTAAACCAGAAATCCTGATAACCACTCTGCAGGCTTATAAATACTTAATTTAAAATGTCTTAATCATATCAGGAGATGGGTTGGGTGATAGCTGTTACATGTTATCTGTCACTAAGAACCTTTCTTAATGACAAACCCTAACCTTTGCTCCTAGGTATTTCCTTTGTTGGCAGTACCAAACGAGGTCATTTGGATAAAAGGACCTGCACCCTAGTGGTCACATCCCTTCAATATCACTAGCCAACTGAAGCTCATCATCATTAGGATCTCCCCTTCTAAGGAGATTTCTTAAGGGTGTTTACTTCTCTCTGCTCATTAAGCTTTCAGCAAGGTGAATTAGACACTCAGGCTATTTTCTGTCTTCCTAACTCCCTTTCCCTCTCCTTGGTTCCTGGGTGTTGTGTTGTGAAGATGTTGACAACGGGATGATAAAGACCTAATAGGCCCAACTGGGGACCAGACTGCATCTTGTAAAGAAGATGGTTATATGGTCACAGGACCAAAGACGGGGTCCCTGTTTGTCAGACAGGTCCAAGGGAACACACGAGCTGTGGATCCAGTGGCAGTAAATAGGAATGAGGATAAAATAAAGATGAAAAAACCTGTTTGTGGCAGTGAGAGCCTGTAATCTCAACAGGACCTGAGTGAGGAGAGTCATGAGTCCAGTTCAGCCTGGAGAATGTCATAGATTCCAAGCTATTCTAGACTTATGGAAATGACAGGAAAGAAAAGAATACAATGGGAGATGTGCCTGAGGGAGAGGGTTTTTTTGTTTTGTTTTGTTTTGTTTTGTTTTGTTTTGTTTTGTTTTTTGAGACAGGGTTTCTCTGTATAGTCCTGGCTGTCCTGGAACTCATTCTGTAGACCAGGCTGGTCTCGAACTGAGAAATCCACCCACCTTTGCCTCCCAAGTGCTGGGGTTAAAGGCATGTGCCACCACTACCTGGGGGAGAGCTTTTATTTGTCATTTCTGAAGGGAAAGCAAGCCAGGGCTGAATGAAGAAGGCATTGCCAGCAATATTGGTTCAGTTGTTTGGAGGCGAATTGATGGAGTCTGGTTGCCTGGAGATTTAGGACAGGAAAAAGAGAGGCTTATGTGTCAGAATTAGGTAAGGACAGTATTGAGAATGCAGACATGGGATTGGTTGGTTTGTAGATGGCAGAGATGCCTCCCAAAGAGCTCTGGAAGTCTCCAGAAGACAGCTAACCTGGAAAGGGGGAGCCTCCGCTGAGGTGTCAGGGGTGTGGCACATGCCTGAAATCCTGATTCCAAGAAGGCTAGGGAAGAGAGCTGTGAGTCGCAGGCCCATCCGAGCTGCAAAGTGAGACACCCACCTCTGAACAAAACAATAAAACTGGACAGTGTGGCATATACCTGCGGTCCTAAGACTAAGGAGGCAGAGGCAGGAGGGTCAGGTCTGGGCCAGCCTGAGATGAGCTACCTGAGACTCTATCTCAAAAATCAAACTTAATATGTAGATAAATATATATGACGAAAGAATCCAGAGTATATAGATAAGCCTGGCGTGTGGGAAGGAAAGAACACTGAGTCCTTCGTGCAAATGAAAGATGCTACCCATCAGCTGGACCACCTGGGGGATGTGCTTTCCCTCTCTGTCCTGATCAAAACTGGCTGCAGGACCACCCAGACCTTACTCAGTCCTGTCTTGCTTAGGAGTGCTACTTCCCAAGGCCAGTGTAGGTTGGGTAGAGTGGCCACAGAACAGGGAGGTCTTCTGCAGCTGCTGGGGTGTCCCCATAGTGACTAAAAGGCTGTAAACAGCAGATTCTTGAAGTCATGAGGTGAGTCCAGCTGACTGCCAGTCGAGGACTGGATTAGCTGAAACTCCCCCACTCAGCTCAGTGTTTCCTTAATGCTTGTTTCCAGAGTGTTTTGAAGCGAGGTCTTTGTGGCCCTGGGAAGCAAAGAACCCCCTTAAAGTCTTCCCCTCCCAAGTGCACAACTGCCCTGGCTGGCGCTACAGCTGCTTTTCAGAGAGCCTTGAATTTCCTCTAGAAACTCTTAGAGACAGGCTTTCTGTTGTATATAGCAAAGA
>NW_022196905.1:138177330-138183800 GCF_008632895.1 Mastomys coucha | reverse complement strand
TCAGGTAGCTCTGGCTGGCCTCGACCTTGCAGTGTAGCACAGGATAACCTGCTCCCCCTGCCTCTGCCTCCCCAGGGGCTGGGATTACAGGCATGGGCAGCCATACGTAGTTTATTTGGTTGATGTAGGTATCAAACCCATGGCTTTAGACAGACTAGATAAGTACAGTACCCTGAATCACACCCCCACTCCCCCTCTCATGTCTTCTCTCTCTCTCTCTCTCTCTCTCTCTCTCTCTCTCTCTCTCTCTCTCTCTCCGTTTCTCTGTCTCTGTCTGTCTCTCTGTCTCTCTGTGTGTGTGTGTGTGTGTATGCTTGCAGAGGCCAGAAGAGGATACTGAGTCCTCTGGATCAGGAGTTGCAGGAAGTTGTGAGCTTTTTG
The DNA here is from genome assembly GCF_008632895.1 of Mastomys coucha. Classification (NCBI taxonomy): domain Eukaryota; kingdom Metazoa; phylum Chordata; class Mammalia; order Rodentia; family Muridae; genus Mastomys; species Mastomys coucha. The sequence goes on along the minus strand of NW_022196905.1, from coordinate 138,183,419 downwards.
ACGGGGGTGCTGGGAACTGAAATCTTGAAGAGCAGCAAGCACTATTTAACCTCTGAGTCATCTCTCCAGTCCCCACCCCTGTCTTTTCCAAGGACAGTTATGCATCTTTGCTTTCAGGAGTCTGAGCTGTGCTGTCCATGCTGACTGAGGTCATTCCCGCAAGAGGACCTCTGACCTTAGTGGTTGTTTCCCTTCATTACCTTTATTTATTTATTTTTTTTAAGATTTACTTATTTTATTTATGTGAGTACATTGTAGCTGTTTTCAGACACACCAGAAGAGGGCATCAGATCCCATTACAGATGATTGTGACTCATCATGTTGTTACTAGGAATTGAACTCAGGACCTCTGGAAATACAGTCAGTGCTCTTAACAACTGAGCAATCTCTCCAGGCCCCTTTATTACCTTTCACCCTTAGAATCTCCCTTCAGAGAGAAGTCTCCATGGCCTTAAAGTTTTTGTCATGTTTCTTAGGGGGAGTTAAAACCTCTGACTTTCTTTTTCATCTTAATCTTTTCCAACCTATTTCCTTTATAGCCTCAGCTATCTACAGACGTGGATGGGACAGAGTCTATATCCATGAGATTGTAACAGAAGGGGACTTGAAAGGAAGATGGCTGTAATGTCAAAAATCCCACCCAGAAAAGAGGTTGCCACATGGCAGGTAGGACAAAGACTAAACCCCAAGATTGGAGAAAGCGGCTGTTGCTTTGATACTTTTCCTGGGGTGATGCTACATCACTGTCTGTTCATCTGATAGGGAACTCACAGCCAAAGGAATGATACCACCTAAGTCCAACTTGGTTAACCAATGAGTTTATTTGAATTACTTATAGAGTATGGGTGAGGGATTACTGACAGGAGCAGGGTAACTCAAAAGACAGCTGCATTTTCAAAAGCCCATTCACATATGGTTGACTCATGAAAGCTAGAGCTCTGGAGCTCAACAGGTTGAAGCACCTCTTCCTGACAGCTTCTCTGGTTCCAGTCTCCTCAGCAGTCATTACTATGTGTATAACCTTGTGGGGGTGGGAGCTTATGATAGCATCTGTTCAGTTTCAGGAACTTCCTGAGACTTATGGGTTATTTACTTCCTGTATTGTAACCTCCACTTTGACTTTCCTGAGTTTTAGCCATCTTCCTTCTGGGATAAGATATTTCAATTAGAAGGAAATTGTTGCATATTTGGTGGCAAAATCTTCATGGAGTGAGATAGGCCCTAGTACTCAGGAGGATGAGGCAAGAGAATAAGAAGCCTGAGTTATATTAAATTTAAAACTAGCCTAGGCTCTCAAAAGAAGTGAGATGGTAGGGAGTCTTGAGGCAGAACATTTATTGACATTTCTAGGGGCAGATAAGCTTCATAGCCTTGGGAAATTGAAATAATTCAGGTCGGTTTCTGTTGTAGAAGACATTTCTAGTTGTTTGGTTCTTGGCACTGGATAATCTAGGAAGGAAAAATATTGGTTTGAATGTAAGAGTTAAACATGGGGGCATGTAGTTTCAGGATGGGTGGGTTATTACATAAAAGGTATGTCCTGGGAAGATAGCTCTTTACTATCCCTTAGGAGGGAGAGTATCTCCCAGACCTGCAAACTTTAGAACAAGCCAAACAACTGAAGTTATAAATAGTATGTCAAATGCGGCAGTATGTGTCTCTAAGGCTAGTATTTCGTAGTCGCAGGCAGGAGGATTGCTGTGAATTTCTGGACAGCTTAAGCTATAAAGTGAGATTCTGTCCTCAAAAAACTGAATCTGACTGTGTTGGCACATACATGTAATCTCAGCACATCGGAGGCTAAGGCAGGAGGAGGAGGAGGAGGAGGAAGAGGAAGAGGAGGAGTTCAGGATCATCTTTGGGGTTAGTCCATTGTTTGTGGCTAATCTGGATAATATGAGACTGAATCCCCCAAAGCCAACATCCCTCTAATTGTTTGTTTGTTAGTTGTTTTTTGGTTTGGATTTTTGAGACAGGATTTCTCTATGTAACAGATCTAGCTGTTCTGGAATTCAATTTGTAGACCAAGTTTCCCCCAAACTCACAGAGATTTGCTTGCCTCTGCCTCCTGAGTGTTAGGATTTAAGCTATGCACCACCACCACCTGCCTTTATTATTTAGACTGTAGGAGAATGTGTAGTGTCCCAAGAATAGTGCACAAATCATGACATAAATCTCATGCAAATATGTCACTGTATTTGTACTAGTCCAAAGCTTTGAGCATCAGGAGCCCTTCACCCTTGGCCTGGGCGAGAACGGCTGCAGCATCATTTGGACTTCACCAGTCCTAGCCTGCTTAGGAGAGCCATTTTCCAAGGCCAGTGCATCCTGTTTTGAAGTGGTCACAACCGGAACAGCTCTTTAACCTGGTTGTGACAGTCCTCTGCTGTTGCTGGGGTGTGGTCACAGTGTATGCAAATGTCAAGGACAGGAGGGCTGTGATGGGGACAGTGCAGGCTGGTCTTGGCTCTCTACTCAACAGAAAGAAATTTTAGCAGTGAATGCTTGTTTTATGGTTGATTTTGATCCATGGTATTATAGAGCCCAGCTGACCTATAGCCAAAAATAACCTTGAAGTCCTGATTCTCCTGTCTCCACCTCTCAGTTGTTAGGGTTACAGGCATGTAAGATCAAGACTTGCCCTAAACAAGTACTTTTCAGAGATGTTTCTCTTTGAGAAAGCTATTCACTAAGCATGCCTTCACATTTCCCTAATTTTTATTGCTCTTTTTTAAAAAAATAAGGAAATCAGTCTTTCACTGTTTTTATAACATGCTTAACAAAGGTGATTAATGATAATTTTTTGTTGTTTTTGTTTTCCGAGACAGGGTTTCTCTGTGTAGCCCTGGCTGTTCTGAAACTCACTCTGTAGATCAGGCTGACCTCGAGCTCAGAAATCCACCTGCCTCTGCCTCCCAAGTGCTGGGATTAAAGGTGTGCTCCACCACTGCCCAGCTAATGATTTAAACTTTTGTTTATTTATTTTATGCACATGAGTGTGTAAGTTTATGCACCATGAGCATGTCCAGGGCAGGTGTTGGGGTATTGAATCCCCTGAAACTGGAGTTACAATTGTGGACTGCCATCTGGGTGCTGGGAATCAAACTTGCCATGTCTAAGTTGAAGGTTTCTGTTGCTGTGATAAAATACCATCACCAAAGGCAGCTCGGGGAGGGAGAGGGCTATTTCACCTTACACTTCCAGACGATAGTCCACTATAGAGGACTTAACTCAAGCAGGGCAGGACTGAAGTAGAAGCCCATGGAAGCATGGCTGCTTACTGGCTTGCATCGAATGGCTTGCTCAGCCTGCTTTCTTATATAACTCAAGGCCACCTGCCCAAGGAAGGTGGCCCCACCTGACGTGAGCTGGGCTCTCTCACATCAGTTATTCAATCAAGAAATTGCACCACAGACTTCCCTGCAGGCAGATCTTATAGAGGCATTCTTTTTTTCAACTGAGAGTCCTACCCAAATGACCCTAGCTTGTGTCAAGTTGTCATAAAACTAAGCTATTCACATGCACTCCACAGTCTTAGCATGCATATGCTTGACTTCAATAGCTTATTCAATGGAGGAGTGGCTGGTGACATTCTAAATGCTCACAAGTTTTCTGTCATGAATGCTCTTTCAGAGTGACAGCGCCTCATTTTTGCCTTAGGTGGCTGTTTTGTCCAGACAGTGCTGACTGAGCCCATTTGGGTTAGGGGACCTCCAACCCTAGTGGTCATGTTCATTCATTAGGCCTCACAGCATTAGGATCCCCCCAAACAGGAAGAAATAGTCAAGGGTGAGAGTAATTAATTTTCTGTCTTGAACTCTTCATCAAGGTGAGTTAGATATTTGGCTTATAGTCTGCCACATATCCAAGCCAGACCCTTTTCCAGATACCAAAGCAAAGTATGCTAAGCTTAACCCTTAGCATACTAAGAATGACCATGTTGGAGGTAGGAAGCCATATTTTTTTTTTCATTTCCATGACAAAATACAAGCAAAACCAATTTAATACAGCAGTGGTTTCTGTTGGTCCACAGTTGTAGGGTGCAGTTTGCTGTGACGGCAGGAACTGGGGACCGCTGGTTACATTTCCTCTCGGTCAGGAAGGAAAGATGATTGTGATGCTCAAGTCACTCCCTCAGGCTACTCACTCTAGGACCCTAGCCCACTGACTCACAAAGCCATCGATACCCCTGGAGATAGAGCCAAGCAATCAAGGGGGAAGATAAAAGCCACTCCTACACTACAGGCTTTAAATTTACCCTGCAAATCCACACCTCTATCTTCCACCCAGATGCATGGTGGACCCCTGCTTGCAGGTTCTCTGCAGAATAAATACTCTTTGCTGTTGCATACTATTTGAGTCTGGGGCATTGTTCTTCATGAATCACAGACCTTCACAGTATTAAGTACTCAGTCTCTCTTTAATGGCGTAATCTCAATAATGGTCACCACTTCTTTTGGCCCTGCCTTGTCTGTAAGGTCAGTTTTTTTTTCAAGGTTAAATGCTTTCCCTGCCCAACAGCATATTTTAAAAACCTTGTTTCTTCAAATTTGCTCTCTTTCATAGTAGACCTGGATAAGGGCAGCTAACAGTGCCCGTACTGAAGCCTGAATGTTAACCTGTCTTGAAATTTCTTCTGCCAAACAAATTGTCCATCATCTTCAAATTCAGCTTCACCCAAGTTCTCAGGACAGGAGCAGATCGCATGCACATTCTTTACCATAATACCACACAAATGACCCCAGCCCAGTTCCTGATAGTTCAGCTTCTCCTCCCTTGTCTGTGTCTCTGTTACTATTTTTGTTTTATAAGACTGCCACCAGAATTAAGTTCTGCCTGCAGTAGTTTATGCCTCTTGTGGCCCACAAATGCATCTTTGCCAGATTCTACCCACAAACCAGTTAACAGCCTAAGAACCACATTTGTCAGGTTTATCACAGCAACACCCCCACTCCTGATACGATTTTCTATATTAGTAATGTTCTCAGTGCTCTGAAAAAATACCTTACAAGAGCACCTTAAGGGAGGGAGGGCTTACTTGGGACTGCCGGGAAGTCCATGATGGTAGGGAAATCATAGTAACAAGAGCTAGAGACAGCCAGTCCCATTCCATCTGCAGTTAGGAAACACTGATGAGTGCTTATGTTCACTGACGTTGCCTCTTACTGTTTACTTCAGGACCTCATCCCATGGAATGCTGCCACCACAGGTAAGGTGGTGGGTCTTCCCACCCCAATTATGCTGATCTACTAATTCCTCACAAACATGCCTACAACTTGTCTCAAAGGTCACCCTGCCACACATCCTGGCAGTCAATAGTAACTGTTCTAGATGATAAAGACCTTAAAAGCCCTTGAGAGTACCCGGCTAAGGCCCACAAAGAAGAGTTGTATTCCACCGAGAGAGGAAGTTACTGAATGTCAGGCATGACCAAGGGGAGACACAAGTTTGGGATCAAGCAGAAGAAGAGAAGAATGAAGAAAGATGAAGTGGAAGTGTACACCTGTAATCCCAGCACATGAGATGCTGAGGCAAGAGAATCAAGTTTCAGGTTGCTGGGCGGTGGTGGTGCACACCTTTAATCCCAGCACTTGGGAGGCAGAGGCAGGCAGATTTCTGAGTTCGAGTCCAGCCTGGTCTAAAGAGTGAGTTCCAGGACAGCCAGGGCTACACAGAGAAACACTGTTTCGAAAAACCAAAAAAAAAAAAAAAAAAAAAGAGTTTCAGGTTGCTGCCCTGGTTATTAGGAAGTTCTAGGCTAGCCTGAGCTCTCAAAAATGGGGGACTAGAATAAGGGAGATCCTGAGGCAGAGCCTTAATTGGAGAAGCAAGCCAAGAAAGCGTACACTATAGAGGTAATTTTGTGGGTGTTTCTGCCCCATTCTATCCCATTTAACAGAGTCTGACTCTGTTCCATGTGTGTCCTCAGGGTAAGCTCCTTTTGGCCACATGCTTCATCATGCCTTATGGCCACCTTCTTCTTCCCTATTCCTTTTTCTTCTCATGATCCCTACCTGAGATCTCCTCACTCAATCCAAGGTTTATTCTTCGAATTATCTCCCCTGCCCAGTCACCACAGGCTCTAGCAT
>NW_022196905.1:138171093-138177320 GCF_008632895.1 Mastomys coucha | reverse complement strand
AGGCATGTGCCACCACTGCCCAGCTTGGGGAGCATTCTTTACAGCACATTGGTCAATAACAATGCCCATGTGCACACTGCAACCTGATCTTGGGGCACAGAATTCAATATCTGAACACACTGTGCACAAGATCAACGCCAACAGTACACAGGTAAGGTGGTGGGTCTTCCCACCTCAATCATGCTGATCTACCTAGCACTAGGAAACTGGAGTGACTCTGCTGGCTGTGAGTGTAGGTGCAGTTCTAATTGTCCAGTACTTGACTCTGGGTAGCTTAGGTGAAGAGAAATACTACATAGAGTGTTAAAGTTAAATAAGGAAGTTGTTGGGAGTTTTGACAGGATTGGTTCACTTGTTGATGAAATCCATATTCTTGCTAGAAAACTCTGTGTATTCCCCCAATGAATAGTCTTCACAGGCCAGGAAATTTTAGAATGTGTCCATACTATGCTAAGACATAGTAAGTTGTATGGGATTGTGGTGGTTTGAATAGGTATGACCCCCATAGATTCATGTGTTTAAATGCTTAGCCATAGGGAGTGGGACTATTAGGAGGTGTTGGTGTACCCTTGTTAGAGGAAGCATGTCACTGGGGTTGGGCTTTGAGGTCTTAAATGCTCAAGCTCCTCCCAGTGTGGTTCACAGTCTCCTGATCAAAATGTAGACCTCTCAGCTCCTTCTCCAGCACCATGTCTGCCTCCATGCTGCCATGCTTCCTGCCATGATGATAATTGGACTGAACCTCTGAAATTGTAAGCCAGCCCTACTTGGATGTTTTCTTTTCATTTTTTTTTAAGATTTATTTATTTTATGTATATGAATACACTGTAGCTGTACAGATGGTTGTGAGCCTTCATGTGATTGTTGGCAATTGAATTTTAGGACCTCAGCTTACTCCGGTCAACTCTGCTTGCTCAGGCCCAAAGATTTATTTATTACTATACATATGTACACTGTAGCTGTCTTCGGATGCACCAGAAGAAGGCATCAGATCTCATTACGGATGGTTGTGAGCCACCATGTGGTTGCTGGGATTTGAACTTGGGACCTTCAGAAGAGCAGTCAGTGGTCTTACCTGCTGAGCCATCTCACCAGCCCATATGTTTTCTTTTATAATAGTTGCCATGGTCATGGTGTCTATTCACAGCAATAAAGACCCTAACTAAGACAGAGATGGTGCATTCCTGTACTCCCAGGTGTAATTCCTGTAAATTGAGGCAAGAAAATTGTGAGGTCAAGGCTAGCCTGTGCTTCAAATCAAGACCTTCTCTGTAAACAAAACAAAACAAAACACAAAGCAAAGCCTGTCATGGTGGCACATACAAGAACATCCTGCATCTGGGAAGCCAAAGGGGGACAATCAGGAGGGCAGGGTCCCCCTTAGCTACCAGCAGGGTAACAGCCTGGGTTAGATGAAACAGGAACTCAAAAGTTAAAAAAAAAAAAAAAAAAAAAAAAAAAAAAAAAAAAAAAAAAAAAAGATAAGCAGCTGCCCACTTAGCAGGGAGGGTGTGTTTTATAAGAGACAAGCTTTCCTTTACAAAAGACTGTGTACCAATCACAAGACCTGCTAGATTGGTTGCCATGGCAAGTGCTAGCCCCTGGACCTGGCAAAACCGAGTCCACCATGATCAAAGTTCACTCTACCTTGTCCTCCTTAGAAGCACTACTTTCCCAGGCTAGTGAAGGCAGCCTAGTATGGTAACAAGTATTACAGATCTTCAGCCACAGTTGGAGTGGTCCACTGCAGCTTCTGGAGTGTCCCCACAGTGGTAACAGTGTCCATAGCAGTGGGACTGACTGCCTGCCATGAGGGCAGTGCAGCTGGTTGTCTGTAAAGCAATTAACTGACAGTTCTCCATGCAACAAAACTATCCTTTGCTGGTTCTGGTCCTTTTGATGGTTGGCTTCTTTTCTTTCTTCATCTCTCTCTTTCTTTCTTCCCTTCTTTCTTTCTTTCAATTTATTTATTATTATATGTGAGTACACTGTAGCTGTCTTCAGATACACCAGAAGAGGGCGTCAGATCTCATTACAAATGGTTGTGAGCCACCTTGTGGTTGCTGGGAATTGACCTTCAGAAGAGCAGTCAGTGCTCTTACCTGCTGAGCCATCTCTCCAGCCCTGGTTTCAGATATATATATATATAAACATATATATATATAAAATGTATATGTGTATGTGTATATATATGTGTGTGTATATATATACATACATACATATATTCATTATTTTATTTTATTTATTTACATTTCAAATGTTACCCCCTTTCCTGGTTTCTCCTCTGCAACCTCCCTATCCCATCCTCCCCTTACCCTGCTTCTATAAGGGTGCACCACCCCCCACCCATCCACTCCTGCCTCACTGCCCTAGCATTCCTCTACACCAGGGCATCAAGCCTTCACAGGACCAAGGGCCTCCCCTCGGATGCCAGATAAAGTCCCTTCAACTCCTTCAGTCCTTCCCCTGACTCCTACATTGTGGTCCCTGTGCTCAGTCCAATGGTTGGCTGCAAGCCTCCACATCTGTATTGGTCACGTTCTGGCAGAGCCTCTGTATCAGGCTTCTGTCAGCAAGCACTTTTTGGCATCCGCAATAGCGTCTGGTTTTAGTGTCTGCCTGTGGGATGGATCTCCAGGTGGGGCAGTCTCTCAAAGTCCTTTCCTTTAGTCTCTGCTCCACTCTTTGTCCCTGTATTTCCTTTGGACAGGAGCAATTCTGGGTTAAAATTTTAGAGATGGGTGGGTGGCCCCATCTCTCAACTGGGAAGCCACACCTAACCTCTAGATATGGTCTCAATAGGTTCTCCTCCCCTTTGTGAGGTGTTTCAGCTAATGTCAGCCCCATGGGGTCCTGGGAGGCTCTTGCTTTCTTGGCATCTGGGACTTTCTGGTTGCTACCCCCAGTTCCCCATTCCCCATTGCTACACACCTCTGTTCAATTTCCTGACTCTCTGTATATCTCCTCCCATATCTGATTCTTCCCCCTTTTCCCCCTCCCCCTCTTCTCTTCCTTCCAAGTCCCTCCCACCCACTACTTCTCTTGATTATTTTGTTCCCTCTTCTAAGTAGGACTGAAGCATCCACTCTTTGGTCTTCCTTCCTTTGAGCTTCATGTGGTCCATGAGTTGTATCGTGGTTATATTGTGGATATTCCACAGTCTTTGGCTAATACCCACTTATTAGTGAGTACATACCATGTGTGGTCTTTTGTAACTGAGTTACTTCACTCAGGATACTTTCTAGATCCATCCATTTGCCTGTGTATTTCATGAAGTCATTGTTTTTAATAGCTGAGTAGAATTCCATTGTGTAAATGTACCACATTTTCTGTATTAATTTCTCTGTTGAGGGACATCTAGGTTGTTTCCAGCTTCTGGCTATTATAAATATGGCTGCTATGAACATAGTGGAGCATGTGTCCTTATTACATGTTGGAGCAACTTCTGGGTATATGCCCAGGAATGGTATAGCTGGGTCCTCAGGTAGTACTATGTCCAATTTTCTGAGGAACCGCCAAACTGATTTCCAGAGTGGTTGTATCAGCTTGCAATCCCACCAGCAATGAAGGAGTGTTCCTCATTCTCTACATCCTCACCAGTATCTGCAGTCACCTGAGTTTTTGATTTTAGCCATTCTGACTAGTGTAAGGTGGAATCTCAGGCTTGTTTTCATTTTCATTTCCCTGATGACTAAGGATGTTAAACATTTCTTTAGGTGCTTCTTGGGATATTCTTCAGTTGAGAATTTCCTGTTTATCTCTGTTCCCCATTTTTAATAGGGTTATTTGGTTCTCTGGAGTCTACCTTCTTGAGTTCTTTGTATATATTGGATATTATCCCTCTATTGGATGTAGGATTGGTAAAGATCTTTTCCCAAGATGTTGGTTGCCATTTTGTCCTATTACAGTGTCCTTTGCCTTACAGATGCTTTGTAATTTTATGAGGTTCCATTTGTCGATTCTTTTTTTAAAGATTTATTTATTTATTTTATGTATATGAGTACACTGTAGCTGTACAGATGGTTGTGAGCCCTCATGTGGTTGTTGGGAATTGAATTTTTCCAGTCAGCCCCACTGGCTCCAGTCAACTCTATTGGCTCAGTCCCTACTCACTGTGGGCCAAAGATTTATTTATTACTATGCATAAATACACTATAGCTGTCTTCAGACACACCAGAAGAGGGTGTCAGATCTCATTAAGTGTGGTTGTGAGCCACCATGTGGTTGCTGGGATTTGAGCTCAGGACCTACAGAAGATCAGTCAGTGCTCTTACCTACTGAGCCATCTTGCCAGCCCCCATTTGTTGATTCTTGATCTTAGAGCATAAGCTATTGGTGTTCTGTTCAGGAAATTTTCCCCTGTGCCCATGTGTTTGAGGCTTTTCCCCACTTTCTCTTCTATTAGATTCAGTGTATCTGGTTTTAAGTGGAGGTCCTTGATCCACTTGTACTTGAGCTTTGTACAGGGAGATAAGAATGGATCAATTTGCATTCTTCTACATGTTGACCGCCAGTTAAACCAGCACCATTTGTTGAAAATGCTGTCTTTTTCTCACTGAATGGTTTTAGCTTCTTTGTCAAAGATCAAGTGACCATAGGTGTGTGGGTTCATTTCTGGGTCTTCAACTCTATCCCATTGATCTACTTGCCTGTAACTATACCAGTACTATGCATTTTTTATCACAATTGCTCTGTAGTACACAGCTTGAGGTCAGAAGTTCTTTTATTGTTGAGAATAGTTTTTGCTATCCTAGGTTTTTCGTTATTCCAAATGAATTTGCAAATTGCTCTTTTTAACTCTGTGAAGAATTGAGTTGGAATTTTGATAGGGATTGCATTGAATCTGTAGATTGCTTTCAGCAAGATGGCCATTTTTACTATATTAATCCTGCCAATCCATGAGTGTGGGAGATCTTTCCATCTTCTGAGGTCTTCTTCTATTTTTTCTTCAGAGACTTGAAGTTCTTGTTATACAAATCTTTCACTTGTTTGGTTAGAGTCATACCAAGATATTTTATGTTGTTTGTGACTATTGTGAAGGGTGTCATTTCCCTAATTACTTTCGTAGCCCATTTATCTTTTGAGTATAGGACAGCTACTGATTTCTTTGAGTTTATTTTATATCCAGCCACTTTGCTGAAGTTGTTTATCAGCTGTAGGAGTTCTTTGCCGGAATTTTTGGGGTCACTTAAGTATACTATCATATTATCTGCAAGTAGTGATATTTAACTTCTTCCTTTCAATTTGTATCCCTTTAACCTCCTTTTGTTGTGGAATTGCTCTAGCTAGAACTTCAACTACGATATTGAAAAATAGGGAGAGAGTGGGCAGCCTTATCTAGTCCCTGATTTTAGTGGGATTGCTTCAGGTTTCTCTCCATTTAGTTTGATATTGGCTACTGGTTTGTTGTATATTGCTTTTACTATGTTTAGGTATGGGTCTTGAATTCCTGATCTTTCCAAGACTTTTAACATGAAGAGGTGTTGGATTTTGTCAAATGCTTTCTCAGCATCTAATGAAATGATCATGTAGCTTTTTTCTTTGAGTTTGTTGATAGTGGATTATGTTGATGGATTTCTGTACATTGAACCATCCCTGCATCTGGGATGAAGCCTACTTGATTGTGGTGAGTGAACGTTTTGATATGTTCTTGGATTCTGTTTGCGAGAATTTTATTGAGTATTTTTGCATTGATATTTATAAGGGAAATTGGTCTGAAGTTTTCCTCTTTGTTGGGTCTTTGTGTGGTTTTGATATTAGCAAAACTGTGGCTTCATAGAATAAATTGGGTAGTGTTTCTTCTGTTTCTATTTTGTGGAATAGTTTGAAGAGTATTGGTATTAGGTCTTTGTACTGACTGGTTTTGTGTGTCAACTTGACACAGGCTGGAGTTATCACAGAGAAGGGAGCTTCAGTTGGGGAAGTGCCTCCATGAGATCCAGCTGTGGGGCATTTTCTCAATTAGTGATCAAGGGGGTAGTGGGTGGTGCCATCCCTGGGCTGGAAGTCTTGGGTTCTATAAGAGAGCAGGCTGAGCAAGCCAGGAGAAACAAGCCAGTAAGAAACATCTCTCCATGGCCTCTGCCTCAGCTCCTGCTTCCTGACCTGCCTGAGTTCCCATCCTGACTTCCTCTGGTGATCAACAGCCATGTGGAAGTATAAGCTCAATAAACCCTTTCCTCCCCAACCTCCTTCATGGTCATGATGTTTGTGCAGGAATAGAAACC
>NW_022196905.1:138156213-138170114 GCF_008632895.1 Mastomys coucha | reverse complement strand
TTTTAATATGTAAGACTGTGGGACTTTAGATCTTGGGGATGAATAAGAACATAAGGGTTGAGGCTTAAAAGTGGTGTGTTTGTGTGTCAAGCTGACAAGGGGTCAACTGTACTGGCTGGTTTTGTGTGTCAACTTGACACAGGCTGGAGTTATCACAGAGAAGAGAGTTTCAGTTGGGGAAGTGCCTCCATGAGACCCAGCTGTGGGACATTTTCTCAATTAGTGATCAAGGGGGGTAGTGGGTGGTACCATCCCTGGGCTGGAAGTCTTGGGTTCTATAAGAGAGCAAGCTGTGCAAGCCAGGAGAAGCAAGCCAGTAAGGAACATCCCTCCATGGCCTCTGCATCAGCTTCTGCTTCCTGACCTGCCTGAGTTCCAGTCCTGACTTCCTCTGGTGATCAACAGCCATGTGGAAGTGTAAGCTTTCCTTTACACAATAAACCCTTTCCCTCTCAACCTCCTTCATGGTCATGATGTTTGTGCAGGTATAGAAACCCTGACTAAGACAGTCTTCTTTGAAAGTCTGACAGAATTCTGCACTAAACCCATCTGGTTCTGGGCTTTTTTTGGTTGAGAGACTTTTAATGAATGCTTCTATTTCTTTAGGGGTTATGGGACTATTGAGATTGTTTATCTGATCCTGATTTAAATTTGGCACCTGGTATCTGTCTAGAAAATTGTCCATTTCATCCAGGTTTTCTAGTTTTGTTGAGTATAGGCATTTGTAGTAGAATCTGATGATCTTTTGAATTTCCTCAGTTTCTGTTGTTATATCTCCCTTTTTATTTCTCATTTTGTTAATTTGGATACTGTCTCTGGATTTATCTATCTTGTTGATTTCCTCAAAGAACTAGCTCCTAGTTTTGTTGATTCTTTGTATAGTTATTTTTGTTTCTATTTGGTTGGTTTCAGCCCTGAGTTTGATTATTTCCTGCTGTCTACTCCTCTTGGGTGTATTTGCTACTTTTTGTTCTAGAGCTTTCATGTGTCCTGTTAAGTGGCTAGTGTATGCTCTCTCCAGTTTCTTTTTGGAGGCACACAGAGCTATGAGTTTTCCACTTAGCACTGCTTTCATTGTGTCCCATAATGTTTGGGTATGTTGTGCCTTCATTTTCATTAAATTCTAAATTCATTTAATTTCTTTCTTTATTTCTTCTATACCTTGACCAAATTATCATTGAGTAGAGCATTGTTCAGCTTCCATGTGTATGTGGCTTTCTGTTGTTTTTGTTGTTATTGAAGACCAGCCTTAGTCCATAGTGATCTGATAGAATGCATGGGATTATTTCAATCTTTTGTATCTGTTGAGGCCTGTTTTGTGACCGATTATATGGTTAGTTTTGGAGAAGGTACCATGAGATGCTAAGAAGAAGGTATATTCTTTTGTTTTAGGATGAAATGTTCTATAGATATTTGTTAAATACATTTGTTTCATAATTTCTGTTAGTTTTACTCTGTCTCTGTTTAGTTTGTGTTTCCATGATCTGTCCATTGATGAGATTGGGGTATTGAAGTCTCTCACTATTATAGTGTGAGTTGCAATGTGTGCTTTGAGCTTTAGTAAAGTTTCTTGTGGGTGCCCTTGCATTTGGAGCATAGATGTTCAGAATTGAGAGTTCATCTTGGTAGATTTTTTTTTTCTTTGATGAGTATGAAGTATCCTTCCTTATCTTTTTTGATAACTTTTGGTTGAAAGTTGATTTTATTTGATATTAGAATGGCTACTCCAGCTTATTTTTTAGGACCATTTGCTTGGAAAAAAAAATCCCAGCCTTTTACTCTGAGGTAGTGTCTGTCTTTGTCACTGAGATGTGCTTCCTGTATGCAGCAAAATGCTGAGTCCTGTTTATGTATCCAGTCTGTTGGTCTATATTTTGTTTTGTTTTGTTTTTGGTTTTTGGTTTTTTTGTTTTTCTTTTTCGAGACAGAGTTTCTCTGTGTAACCGTGGCTGTCCTGGAACTCACTGTGTAGACCAGGCTGGACTCGAACTCAGAAATCCGCCTGCCTCTGCCTCCCAAGTGCTGGGATTAAAGGCGTGCACCACCACCGCCGTTGTTTCCCTTCTTGTGTTGGAGTTTTCCATCTATCATCCTTTGTAGGGCTAGATTTGTGAAAAGATATTGTGTAAATTTGGTTTTGTCATGGAATATCTTGGTTTCTTCATCTATGGTAATTCAGAGTTTTGCTGGGTATAGTAGCCTGGGCTGGCATTTGTGTTTTCCTTGGGTCTGTATGACATCTGCCCAGGATCTTCTAGCTTTCATAGTCTCTGGTGAGAAGTCTGGTGTAATTCTGATAGGTCTGCCTTTATATGTTACTTGACCTTTTTCCCTCACTGCTTTTAATATTCTTTGTTTAGTGCATTTGGTGTTTTGGCTATTATGTGACAGGAGGGATTTTTTTTTCTGGTCTAATCTATTTGGAGTTCTGTAGGCTTCTTGTATGGTTTATGGGCATCTCTTTCTTTGGGTTAGGGAAGTTTTCTTCTATAATTTTGTTGAAGATATTTACTGGCCCTTTAAGTTGGGAATCTTCACTCTCTTCTATACCTATTATCCTTAGGTTTCATCTTCTCATTGTGTCCTGGATTTCCTGGATGTTTTGGGTTAGGAGCTTTTTGCATTTTGCATTTTATTTGACTGTTGTGTCAATGTTTTTTATGGTATCTTCTGCACCTGAGATTCTCTCTTCTATCTCTTGCATTCTGTTGGTTATGCTTGCATCTATGACTCCTGATCTCTTTCCTAGGTTTTCTATCTCCAGGGTTGTCTCCCTTTGAGATTTCTTTATTGTTTCTATTTCCATTTTTAGATTCTGGATGGTTTTGTTCAATTCCTTCACCTGCTTAGTTGTATTTTCCTGTAATTCTTGACGGGATTTTTGTGTTTCCTCTTTCAGAGCTTCTAGCTGTTTATCTATGTTCTTCTGTATTTCTTTAAGGGTCTTATTTATGTCCTTTTAAATGTCCTGTATCATCATCATGAAATGTGATTTTAAATTATATTCTTGCTTTTCTGGTGTGTTGGCGTATCCAGGGCTTGCTATCGTGGGAGAACTGGGTTCTGATGTCAAATAGACTTGGTTTCTGTTGATTATGTTCTTGCCCTTGCCTCTGCCATCTGGTTATCTCTAATGTTAGCTAGTCTTGCTGTCTCTGACTGTGAGTTGTCCCTCCTGCAAGCCTGTGTGTCAGCAATCCTGGGAGACCTGTTTTCTCCTGGTGGGATCTGAGTATCAAGAACTGTGGCACAAGGTCTGCACCAGGCACAGATGGAAACTGGAAGGATCCTATCCCAGGCTGCTCCTTGGATCCTGTGTCCTGGGGACTCTGGGCAAGTTCCTCGGAGCAGAAGTGGTGGTCCTACCTGTGCACAAAAGTGTGTCAGCACTCTTGGGAGACCAGCTCTCTCCCAGTTACTCCCTGGTATGGAGAGCTGTGATACAGGGTCAGCTCTGGGTACAGATCAGTTGGTTTCTTGAGACAGGGTATTACGTATGTCTGGCTGGCCTGGAACTGAGGTCACCATGAAGTTCTGATCCTCTACCTCCCAAGTGCCAGGGTGACAGTACTGCTACACCATGACTGGCTCTAAACATAGCTTCTGAGAGAATTTGAGTTTTCACTGATAACAGAGACAAGATGCCCGATGCGTACTTCTGTACTCATTTCTGTACTTTTTTTTTTTTTTTTTTTGGTTCTCATATTTTTTTTTGACCTTGGGCCTCATTTGCCCTGGGTGACCTTGACTTACCCCACTATGACCTTATACTCCTCATTCTCCTGTTTCCATGAGGAGGTCACTCTCCAAACTTGGTACATCTAGGTTCTTGGCATCTTATTCAAAGAAATGAAAAAGTGTAGATTGCAAATTGGCTGAGAAACCATTGAGAAACAATGTCACAGTACTAATCTGACGTGTTACATACAAGCAGCCATGAGAATGACAGGCACGTAGGACTAGAGTGCTCAAAGGCCTCCGTGCCTCCTTGGGACTTCCCTTTTTGATTGATAGATTTTTGGTTATGTAAACTTTTAATCTATTGTGCATACCCTTTTCCATAATGAAACTAATTCTAATCTTGTGCACTCAATTATGCATGGGGTTAAGGTGGTAAATAATTTTTCTTTAATGTTCATCTAGTGGATTCTGTTTGTGTTACTGTGTGTGTGTACCTAAAGCCAATCCTAGCTGGTCTAGTCCCTGTTTCTAGAAACTGGATGCATCTCCAAACATGTTTGTATAGAAACAGGAGATTGCCCAAGGCTTGTCTCCTGTCCTGTTCCCTCCCAGCCTTGTCCACAGACCTTGGCAGTGCATGGAGGAAGCAGATGGTAGAAGTGGAGGGAGAAGACCTTCCAGACACAGGAGGAGCAGAGTGAGGCTTGCAAGGAAGATGTTCTACAGTCACAGATCTCATCCAGAGAGGGTGCCACATGCCTCGGAGTCATTGTCTGGACCAGATACTTTCTGGTTCTTGGTGTTGGTGTCTTATTCAAAGGATTACAAAAGTGCGTCCTGACTGCAGGATGACAAGGTAACTTTGTTCAGAGTATGGACGTTGTGCAGATCAGTACACTGAAGTCGAGCGGAGAACTTCTTGAGCTAGAATACGCAAGGCCACTGGGTGCTTCCTTTTATGGGCTTTAGGAAAAAGAAAAGCTGGTTACTGGGGGTTCTGTTCTTTCCTTTCTTTTCTTTTCCTTTCCTTTCCTCCCCTTCCCTCCCCTCCCTTTCCCTCCCCTTCATTCATTATTCCTTCCTTAGTTCCTTCATTCCTTCCTTCCTCCTTTTTTTTTTTTTTTAACAATATCTCACTATATAACCC
This sequence comes from Mastomys coucha, assembly GCF_008632895.1. Classification (NCBI taxonomy): domain Eukaryota; kingdom Metazoa; phylum Chordata; class Mammalia; order Rodentia; family Muridae; genus Mastomys; species Mastomys coucha. Next base: position 138,165,286 of record NW_022196905.1, on the reverse strand, counting down.
TCACTGGCCTAAAGCTTGCTAGATAGACCAGGCTGTGCTATGCACAGGCCTTGAACTTACAGAGATTAGCCTATATCTGCCTCTTAAGTTCTGGAGTTAAAGGCATGAGTTGTGCCTGGCTGTGGGTTTCTTATTTTGACTGACAGTTTGGGCTATATAATCTTTTATCTCCTGTGTATGCTCCTTCTTGCCATGTCCAGCACAGCTCCAGGGATGGGCCTGACTGGGACCACAGGGGAAAAAAGAAAAGACAAATGCAGAGACACACAGAAAAGCTGGGCCTGGGTGAGTTGAGCTCTCTGATGGAGAAGCCACAGCATCCCAGAAATTCAGTGTGTTTATGATAAACAGTTGAATAAGAAGGAAGAGCTGTTGTACACAGTTTAGCAGGGAGGTGGGGGTTGTTATATATGATAAACACAGAGGCCAAGTTATTATACACAGCTGGGTGGGCGAATTTATAAATGGCCATACATATCTGGGTCAGAAGCTGTGGTAGACATTATCTGCACACACTGTCAACATGAGCTCTTGGTCCCTGGAGAAATGTTTGCCACTCCCATGGAGCCATGCCCATGTCAACAGTACAGGGTACTCAGTACATAACTTGCTCAGGGCTTCCTCTGTTCCTACGTCTAGTCTCCTCATGATGTTTCTCTTTAATCTTATGCACACTCAATTATGCATAGGCGTAAAATAGTAAATAGGACTTTTCCTAAAAGTTCACCCAGAAGACACAATTTTCCTTATTGCATATGAACCCCAAACCAGCCTAGGCCAGATCAGCCCTGATTTCTCCCAGATACATCTCTGTTTGAGCAAGTTTGAATAGAAATGAGGTGTTATCAGGAGGGTTGCTACCAGGAATACTTTTCATTGTTTAGAGCAGATACATGGGTTGGTAAGGTGGCTCAGCTTAAGGTACTTGTCATCAAGCCACTCACCTGTGTTTGATCCCTGGAACCCACCAGATAAAAGGAGAGAACCAAATACCACAAGAGTGCTGCCATCACAGGCCTGTGTCCCCATGCTTGGTTCCAGGGATTAATATTCTGGGTGTTGGGCACACTAATCAAGCACACAACCAACTGTAGTACATTCTCAGCCATAACATAGCATAGCATCCTTTCCTAATGACAATCCCTGGTCTTTGCTCCTAGGAAGTAGATTCTTCACTGCCAATGCCGATAGGGAGATCTCTACATTCAGGTCAGAGGACCTTTCCATATCACTGGTTACTCCTCTTCACTGCCCTTTCACAGTTAGCATCTCCTCCATCAGGAAGGCTTCTTCATGGTTAATATTCTCTCTCTCCTCTTCATCAAAGTGTGTTAGACCAAGCTTATCTCTGTCCTGTTCCCTCCCAGCCTTGTCCACAGACACCGCAGTGCACTGAGGATGTGGATGGTGCACGTGGTGGGGGAGAAGACCTTCCAGACACAGGAGATGAGGAGTGAGGCTTGCAAGAAATATGGTTCTACAGTCACATATCTCACCCAGAGAGGGTGCCACATGCCAGGTAGAATCATAAAGTATGAGGTTTGTATCAAGGCATAGAAGACGAAGTAGAGAGCCTGGTGTGGATGTATAATCCTAGAACCCAGGAGGCTGAAGCAGGAGAATCTTGAGTGTGAGGTCCTTTTGGGGTAAATGGTATGTTTCAGGCTAGCACTGGGATCTCAAAGAACACAGTGTGAATGAGAGAAGAGCCAGAACAAGGGCTTAATGGACATTTCTGAGGGAAGAGCAAGCCAGGAAAGGGCGCGCTTTCAGCCTCGGTCATTTGCAAGAATTTGCTGGGATTTGGTTGTAGGGTGGCATCTCTGCCTGGGAAATATAATGGGGAACTTAGGGAATGATAAATACCACCTTGAGAATGACAGTTCAATAAAGAAGTTGTCAGGAGAATAGACTCAGCATTGAATGGTGGGGTGTGTGTGTGTTTCTCTGTGTGTGTTTTAAGACAGGGTCTCACTTTATATATTTCTGGCTAGCCTAGAACTCACTATGTAGACTAGGGTGGTCTCAAGTTCATGGAGATTTACCTGCTTCTTTCTCCAGTGTGCCTTTAGTGACTGAAAGTCATGTCCCTGGTGGAGAGCTTTGCTGTCTTAATGAATCTTCTACTGTGGGAGTGGGGAATCTGTCCCAAACCTTCAATTTTTAAATAATGTCAAAACAACCTAAGACAGAGATTAAGAGAGGTGTGGTACTATGTACCCCAAAGCCTTACACAGTTATTAGACCTTGAAAATTGTTGTGGGTTCCAGGTGAGACTGGAGTGCAATGTGAGACCTTATCTCTAATAAGACAAGGTCTGGCATGATGCTGCATGCCATTAATCCCAGGACCTAGGAAGATCGGAATGCAGTGGCTGTTTTGGTTATCCCAGCTTGGGGTCATCCTGTTCTACACAAGACACTGTCTCAAAAAGCCAAAACCAAACAAAACCACCCAGTTATCCAGTAGTCTGTCGTTTGCCCAGGAGGAAAGGATACATCCCATCACTCAGGAGCAGAAGCATGAGAACTGTGAGTTTGCCATTAGTAGTGACAAAGTCCTTCATGTGAAGGACAGTGTTTGTGACCATCACAAGATGGGAGATGGCTTCTGGGCCATCTATACTTTACTAGCTCTGTTTTGCTTAGGAGAGATGCTTTCCAAGGCCAATGAAGCCTGTCTTAGGGCAGCTAGAGGTGGAACAGGTCTTCAGATGTGGTTGTACGGTCCTCTGCAGCTGCTGGGGGGACGTCACTGTAACTATGAAGTGTCCACAGTAGTGGGGCTGACATGAGCAGTAAGCCAGCAAAGAGGGGCTGCATGATGGGCAGTTCCCCACTCGATGGAGCTAATGTGGAGGGGGATGCTTTATAGTATATGTATACACACATACATATAGTTTATGTATGCACACATATCATTTTATACTTTCTACATTTTATTTTATATGTATGGTTGTTTGCCTACATGTATGTCTGAGCATCACATGCATGCCTGGTGTTCATGAAGGACAGAAGAGGGTGTTGGATCCCCTGGAAGTGGAGTTATAGGCAGTTATAAACTGCCATTTGGGTGCTGGGAACTGAACCTTGGTCCTCAGGGAGAGGAACCAGTGATCTTAACTACTGAGTCATCTCTCAGCCTCATGCCATCCTTTCTCAGTGCCAGTCCGTTCTCTTTTCTCCTAGGAGGCTGCCAGTGCTGGCCAAGATCCTTCAGATCAGAGAACCACCAACCCTAGTGGTCATTTCCCTCAAGCCCTTTCATGGGTCCCTAACCAGGAAGATTCCTTGGCATTTTTAATTTTCTATCATCCAGGCTTCTCCAAGGGTGAGCAGTGGTCCTCTGTAGCTGCTAGAGTGTCCTCATGGTGACTAAAGCATCCGTTCTCATCTGCTTTCTGCTACTGTGATGAAACTCTGACCAAAAGCAACTTGGAGAGAAAGAGGCTTACTTAGCTTACACTCCAGATTGCGCTCTGACATTGAGGGATGCTGGGGCAGGAACTGAAACAGGATGCCACTTCTTGGCTTGCTAGTGCTCAGCTAGGTTTCTTATAGGCCCACCTTACAGGCCCACCTGCCATGGTTAATGCTGCCCACAGGGTCTGGGCCTTCCCACAGCAATCATGAGTCAAGACAGTCTCAGGTATGGCCACAGGCCAGTTTGATTTAGATCATTCTTCAGTTGGTGTTTCCTTTTCCCAGATGACTCTAGATTGTCAATTAACAATGAAAACTGACGGGGACTGTGAGCACTGTGCATGGATCCTGGTGGAGGGACTGTGAGCGCTGTGCATGGATCCTGGTGGAGGGACTGTGAGCACTGTGCATGGATCCTTGTGGAGGGACTGTGAGCGCTGCCTCACTCAACAGAACTATTTTGGGTTGAGGTTTGTTTGGCGATTGATTGTGTGTCTTTGTCTGTATAAGTGTTTTACCTGCATGCATATGTATGTACCATGTGCATGCCTGATGCCTGTAGAGGTCAAAAGAAGGCATGGGGTTGGAGGAATCCTCTAGAACTGAAGTTATAGGTGGTTTTTGTGAGCTGCCATGTGGGTGCTAGAAGTCAAACTTGGGTCCTCTGAAAGAGCAGCCAGTGCTTTTTACTGCTGAGTCATCCATCCATTTCTCCAGCCCTGGTGAGCATGGTTTGCTTGTTTGTTTTTCCCCAAAATAGAGTTTTGTGAACCCCAGGCTGGTCTGAACCCGAGGGTCATCTTGAAGTCCTCATCATCCTGTATTTCATTCGCAATTGCTCAGGAGGAAGGCATGGACACCATGATTGCTCTAAGAGATATTTTTTCAGAAAGCTATGAATTTTTTCTCATATTTCTTAGAGCCAAGCCAACCACTGAGCTTTCCTTCCCTCTTCTCTCTCTTTAAATATTTATTTATTTCATGTACATGAGTGCACTGTAGCTATCTTTAGACACACCAGAAGAGAGCATTGGATCCCATTACAGATGGTTGCGAGCCACCATGTGGTTGCTGGGAATTCTGGAAGCTCTGGAAGAGCAGTCGGTGCTCTTAACCACTGAGCAATCTCTCTAGCCCTATTTTAATAAGTCTTTAGTCTACTTTCTAAGTGGTAAAGGGTGACTCTTAACTCCTTATCCTTCTGCCTCTGCTGGGCCAAGAGACAGGCAGTCACATTTAATATATTTGGGACTGGATATTGGCTTGGCATAATAGATCAGTACTCTTTTCTTTGATGAGTTACATCCCTGGTCATAAAGTCTTTGCATCATAACAGTTTCTCATCTCTAGCTCTGGGACTAATCTGTGCTACCCGTCAGCCACTCAGGTCATGGAACCCCCAACCCTAATGGTCTTTTCTCTTAATTAGCTTTTCATCATTGTTCTCCTGTCCAGGAAGATTCCTCTGTGCAGTTTGTTCCCTACCTTTGTGAAGTCTTTGCTGAGAAGAGTTAGAGATGTAGCTTACCTCTGTCACATAATCTCCCCGCTTCTGCCTTCACATCTGCAGTTTACTAAGGATGCTTTTGTTGGGATTGAGATGATGAAGGTCCTACAGTCACAAGGCAGCATACCAGGCTGGATACGAGGCTGGCTTTTTGGACATGGATCCTCCGCAAGAGGGATGATGCCATATATGAGGCAATGAGGACAAAGGCTGGGTGTGGCAGTTTATGCCTAAATGTATGCTATGTAGTTCCTCCTGGGTAGATGGGAACAAAAGACTATTCACCTCAGATAGGGCATCAATGATACACCAAAGAAATGATGTCATCCAAGGCCAGCTTAGTGAACAAATGAGTTGTGGCATCTTACAGAAGCTCAAGTGAGGGTTACTTACAGGAGCATGGATGATTAAGTCAGCTGTATCACCAAAGACCCTACCCCGGCTTGGGTAATGTCTCATGAAAGCTGTATCCCTGTGGCTCTCTGCATGATTTCCCAGGAGTCTCCCTTTCCCAGAGGCCCTCACTGCTCACTTTCACTTTTGGAGTGGCCTTGGGAATCTCTCCCTGAGACTTATGAGTTGCTTACTCGTGTATCTTAACAAACCTATCCCTGGGATGGACTATTTGAAGTTAGATCTTCCTGAGTCCTAAGGAGCCTTCCTCCAGGATAAATGTATCAGTGTGGAGGAAAATGCTATGTAGCATCCCACTACTCGGAAAGCAGAAGTAGGAGAACCATGAGTTTGAGGTCATTCTGGGCATTACAGTGACTTCCAGTGAGAGGAGAGCCTGGGGTGGAGCCTTTATAGGTATTCTTCAGGGAAAGGCAAGCCAAGGCAGAGAAGATGGCCCTGAGTAGGCTGGACTATTTCTGGAAGGCCTTGTGAGTAGGAGCGGCGTCTCACTGCCTAGCCTTGGCCTGCATGATTAGGGGAGGAGAAGTGATGGACTAAGTGTGAGAGGGAAGGAGGGAGGGTTTGTGTGCTCAGGATGAATTGGACTGTGAATGAGCCATGAGTCTTGTAGAGAGTTAATTCTTTGTTGTTCCTGAGACTCCATAATTCTGGAAGGAGGAGGTCTGTTGTAAGCAGCAAGCTTTGGATGATGTCAAAACATCCAAAGATACAGGATCTAAGGCAGGCGTGGGGTGGCCCTCGCCTATATACCCAACATGCAAGGATCACTGTTAGGACAGCGGGGCTATAAAGTGAGAACCCTGTCTCAAACATGCCTGTAATATCTCAGACTCAACAGGCTGAGGCAAGAAGATCAGGAGTTCAAGATCATTCTCGGCTACTTCACCAGTCTGGGGTCAGATTGAGTTATATAAGAACCTGACTCTAATACAGGCATGCCAGCCAGCAAGCCAACAGCCCTCTTTTACCCTGAAAAGGTGTTTCCCAAGAATATTGCACCAAGTGTATACAGCCCTTTACGCAAACAAAGGCTTATTATTTGTACCAAATCACAACCCTTCTGGTGGGGTACCAGAGGATAAAAATGAGTACAGTCATCTAGAGTCCTATCTTTACTGGCCTTACGAGGCCAGTGCAGGCTGTGTGGAGTGGGCTGTGACCAATGCAATAGTGGTTCTCTGCAGCTTCTGGATTTACCTCACAGTGATTGTAAAGTGTGCACAGTTAGCAGAGACCCCATGAAGGCAGTGCAGCCTGCTGCTCATAAAGGAGCCGTCTCCTCGCTCAACACAGTCAATACTTTTATGGTTTTTGTTTGTTTGTTTGTTTGTTTTATTTTTTTGTTTTTTTTTTTGAGACAGGGTTTCTCTGTGTAGCCCTGGCTGTCCTGGAACTCACTCTGTAGACCAGGTTTGGACTCCAACTCAGAAATCCACCTGCTTCTGCCTCCCAAGCACTGGGATTAAAGGTATGCGCCAACACTCTCTGGCCACTTTTATGTTAATAGTTGTTTCAAGGGTGTTTTTTTGAAACTGGGTGTCATATAGGCTTGGCTGGCCTGAAGGATCACCCTAAAGTCCTGATCTTTGGGTCTTCATCTACCAGTTTCTGGCATGCCAGGCATGTGGCAACCTTGACTGGCTTTAAAGAGATATTTTAGAGAATACTTCAGATCTGTCTCTAAGAACTTAAGAGATGGGTTATTCTTGGGTGTTCTCTCTCTCTACCTTCCTGTAATACCTTTCCTCTTAAATATTTGTTTATTGGCAGTGGACTAGAAGGGATGACAGAATTAGCATTCACAGACAACACTCCACACCAGTCACAGGGCAGCAAGAGTGATGGGAAAGAGCCCGAAGGCCTCTCTTCAATAGCAAGTGGTAGGCAGGGGCCTGGAGTGTTGATGGAGCAGCCTTAGATCACCTCTGGTTAGTAGGCATGCTTAGAGATGAAGAGAGATTCACTGGCTGCATTTCCTGACTGACCACTTGGGGTATACTTTCCTTGACAAGCAAAGCTGTTGGCCAGGGCTTGCTTGTCAAGGAAGGCGACCCTCCTGGGGTGCCTTCATGTTCTCCTTCTTCCCACCCCAGATCTTTAGAGCAGGGCTCAGCCATAGGAGAAAGTCAAGGCCCCTGGGCTTCAGCAGGGGACACTTGATAACATTGAGGTTGATGAAAGCCTCTTCCTCACTCTGCCCTCCAGACAGGACAGTGACCCCAGGGACAACAGGGACATTGTGTGATAAAGTGCTCTGACAGTTGCCATAGCAATCTCCTCATTGGAAAATTTCTGGGTCCAAGCATGGCCTGAGGTGACCATTTTGGGCTTTCAGCAATGTGCTTTCCAGATAGACATGGTGGTCACTCAGAGCCCGTAGACAGCAGCCAACACCTTCTCGGCTACATATTGGCAGCACTTCAAGTCATGGTCCACATCCCAGGAGGCTTTCAGTCTCCACAATGGGTACAATGCCATTCTGCTGGCAGATGCTGCCATAACGGGCCAGAACATTGGCATTTTCCCTGATAGCAAGGGTCAAGGGAATATGTTCCCCAGTCTTTAGCACACAATACCACTTGGCAAAGTTGGCACCAGACAACCCAGAGAGCCCTTGGGTAGTAGTCTCACCATTGGTACCTCCCAGGGGTACCACATCCTTATCTACCTTAATGCCCACAATATTACCCTTGGACTTGATAACTTGGGGCAGGGGGAAGGGTCATCCATCATCTGCCTTCTGGTACAGTGTCTCGTGGAAGAGGACAAGCCCCTCCCATGTAGGGATTCACAGGATCATCATCAGTCAATAGCTGGTGGTTAAAGCGCCCATTCTCCTCTGCATTCTTAGTGCCAGTGGACTGCAGGTACTTGGCAATGCTTACAGTGGACTCATCTACATCCAGGATGCCCTTACCTGGAGCCACAGCTTGGTGAGTAGTGTCAAACAGCTCCTTCTTCTGCTCTGTGGTCAGTGCTGAGCATGGATAGAACGCGGGGCCAGTGGTAGCATGTTCCTGGCACAGGAGGGAGTGGGTCTGTCGGGTACACCAATGTGTAGGGAAAGGACTGAGGAGCAAGCATGGCCAGAGTCACCAGCACCTCATTCTCCACCTCCCCTTTTAAAGTTGATTATTAGGTGTTTTTGAGGCTTAGTCTCATGTAGCCTGTAATGTCCTTGACCTTCTCTTCTCTACCTTTGCAAGGGGTGCATTTGTAGCTGTGGACCACCACACTTAATATACTTGGCGCTGGGATCTACGCAGCGCTTCCTGCATCTGCAGCAAGGACTCTACCAGCTGAGATCCATGTCTACCCTGATGACTATTCGCACCCCTGACCCCAGAGGCTGACTGTGCTCATCATTCATTCCTGGCAAAAAACCTCCAACTCTGGCTTTCACTAAAAGGGTCTCCCCAACCAAGGAGATTTCTTCTGTATGGCTAACTTTCTGTCCTCATCAAGGCTTTATCAAGGTGAGTTTGGCATTTGGCTGTTGTTCTGGCCTGTGCTCTTTGAAGCTCTCTGCTAGCTGCCTGCAGTATACTAAGGATGAGGATGTCAGGGGTGGGGGTTTGGGGGGTGGGATGGGAAAGACTGAAAACAATGGAGAGGACAGGAGGGGGCATTCACAGAGCTCTCCCAGAGATGGAGTGAGGGCAGGGCAGGGAGATGGAGGGAGGGCTGGGCAGGGAGATGGAGGGAGGGCAGGGCAGGGAGATGGAGG
>NW_022196905.1:138150823-138155891 GCF_008632895.1 Mastomys coucha | reverse complement strand
TTGGAGGGAGGGCAGGGCAGGGAGATGGAGGGAGGGCAGGGCAGGGAGATGGAGGGAGGGCAGGGTAGGGAGAGTGAGCAGCAGATTTAGATGAACTGACTGGACACGAGTGTAAGAAAAGAGAGCTTGGTACTCACAGATTAAAATGGAGTCCACACCAGCACGGTATCTGAATCTGTAACAAGTGAAAGTCAACCTGGGTGACAGTACCCTACTTTCATGTCTAAAATACTTGTTTCAAGTAGTTCAGGCTGGCCTATAGTAGAGGGTTAGCATGAAGCACCAATCCTTTGGCCTCTAGTAAGCATGTGATGACAGGCACACACACCACAACTGACTGTCAATACATGTTCTAAGAGCTGTGAGTGTTCTCAGAATTGTTAGAGATGAGCTACAAATCGAGTGCCTTACTCTCATCCTGTTTTTATTCATTTATTTTAAAATATATGAATATATTAAAAATATATATTAAAATATCTTTTGAGGACTGATACATTTTAGTAAGCCGAGGGATTCATGCATGATATGTCAATGCTCCTAATATCCTCTTTTTTTCTTTTTCTTTTTCTTTTGTTTTCTTTTTTGGTTTTCTCGAGACAGGGTTTCTCTGTATAGCCTTGGCTGTCCTGGAACTCACTCTGTAGACTAGGCTGGCCTCGAACTCAGAAATCCGCCTGCCTCTGCCTCTCAAGGGCTGGGATTAAAGGCGTGCATCACCACGGCCTGGCCCCTAATACCCTTTTATAGCAGCAGTCCCTCATCTTCGCTCTTAGGAGGCTCATTTAGAGGCCAGTTGTGACTTAGGTCACTGCTGTCAGAAGTCTTCCTATCCAAGCGCCATCACCATCACTGGCCCTTCTCCAGAGGCTAACCCGACACAAGAAGGTTTCCTCCCAGTCTTCATTTCCTCTCTCCTCATCAAGGCTTTGCAGAAGAGAGCCAGACACTTGGCTCTTCTGCTGTCCTAGTCTCTGCCTCTTCCTTTGATGGCTGCCATGCACTAAGGATTCAGATGTTGGACGTGGCATGGCAACACCCTGGCAGACACAGGACAGGAGAGAAAATAGTTACGCAGTCACAGATCCCAGCCAGAGTAGGATCCCTGCACACCAGACCGGGCCAAGGAGAAGCACTAGGTTTGAATCAAGTGACAGAAACAAGAATGAGGGTAGGAACTTGGCTGAGGGAGTAGTCAGCTTAATGGTAGAGTAGCATCAGGAGGCCAAGGTCAGATACTCAAACGCATAAGGTCATTCTGGGCCACACAGTAAAAAAAAAAAAACTCTTGGCTAGCCTGAGTTCCCAGGAAAAGCCAAGTCAAATGTGAGGGAGACTGAGGCAGAACCAGCTGATTAGCGCTGGCCAATGGGAAGGATTTGGTCGGTTTGCTTACTTGTCTGTGGTGATTTAGAGGAACAGAAATACCGCCCTGACTGAGAATGTTAGTAGCTGCTTCAGCAAAGGGCTCTGCAATCAGATCTGCTCTAAGACCTCCACGGTGTCCTCAGTCCTCACATAAATGACCTATGGAATGTGACCAGGTTAGAAATACACAGGACAGCCTTGAAATGTGACCAAATCTGGCATTCACTCTGGAAGTGGCTGGAGTTGCTAAGAAACCATAGAGCAGGGGTGGGGTTGGGGTGGGTGAGGACCCCAGGATAAGGAGTTTTTTCCTCTGGAGCTTCTGATGACCTCTTCTGAAAGTCTAGGTGGATCCACCATTGCCTTTTCTCTCCCAGCCACACAGTTGTTGCCAAGTGATGATGTAAGCCAGGACTGACGAGCAAGTTCCTGTTCCTGTTAAGTTGGGGACTCTGCAGGATGAATGTACCCACAAGTTTGCCCTTCCTACAGCATTCTAGTGTCTTAGGGGCATTTTGTGATCTTTTCTTCTTGAACTATGTTTTCATGTGAACACTGGGCATGCTCAGGAATGTGGCCATCCCTAAGTGCCTTCCCCACATGAATCCATATATGTAAGCACCCCAGATAAATTCCTCACTTTTCTTTTTCAAGACTGTGCCATTCTTGGAAACTGTGCCTTCCTCTGGTGTCCTATAAGCAATAAAAGCCCTTCCTTGGTCTTGTGTGTGTTGGCTGTGCTTTGTCGGCCCTGCATGCACCAAGTCATAAACCCACTATATTTGGTTACAAACTGACACCCTAGAAGGGACCTTCCCCTTGGCAGCTGTTGTTTCTCAGTGTCCAGTGAGAGATTCGGGGAATGAAAGGGGACTGCCAGAGGAGAGCCAGGCCAACCAAGACTTCTCAGGCTCTGATGAAAGGACAAAGGGAGTATTAGTTCTGGGTCCTTGTCCAGGAGCTAACTTGGCAAGGTTGGTCTAGAGCTGGAGCCAGTGCCTCAAAAGAGTCAATGTTGTGGCTTCTGGGGACCCAACTCTTCCCCATAGGCTGTGGTTATCTGTCCTTAAGCAGCTGTGTCTTAGGTATCCTGTATTCTCTTCAACAACATTGTCTGACTTTGCTCTCTCTTGATCTGGGTCATTTCCCCCTACAAATAGTATATATGATTTACTTTTATTTATTTGTTATTTTCAAAACAGGTTTTCTCTGTGTAACCCTGGCTGTCCTAGAACTCACTCTATAGACCAGACTGGCCATGAGCTCAGAGCTCCACCTGCCTCTGCCTCCCAAGTTGTGGGATTAAAGGCTGCACCACCACTGATCAGAGATGCTGTACTTCTTATTAAACTTGCTTGTCATCAGTTTATGCAAGATTCCTGGTCCAGCTATGGCTTTTGCCTTATTTCTCATATTTATTTCTCACCCCTGTCTCCCAACCTGACAACTCACCATCTGGGACCCTTTGCACTAATTTGGGACACCTGCCTAAGTCCAATACCACCCTACTTAAGAGTGACAGAGACCAGACCCCCACTGGCAAAGGGAGCATCTTATTGAGGACTTGACTTATAGCCACTGTATAGTCACAGTGGGCCAGGGAAATATAATGGACACTACAAGGCTTCCTTCAGAAGTTTTCCCAGACGGGTGAGACGGGTGAGTGGTGCTGGACTCTTGAGTCTGCCAATGAAATAACATGGTGGAGAAGGACTGGTGGATTGAATAAAGAGGCAGCCACAGGCATGAGATTGCATCTTTGCCCTCAAGTCTGACAGGTTGGGAGGCCTAAGATCTGGGATACTGAGGGAATCTCAATTCTGGCTGCAAGCTGGCCAGGAATGCCTGCACCTAGAGAGCCTCTGTCTTAGCTGCCAACAAGTTACTGCTGGCAGATTGTTTCCCACCTGGCACATCTGTAGTAAGATGAAGAGGGTGTTCATGTGACAGAGTCTGTTTGTTTGGTGTGTGTATAAATTTTTTGTTGTGTCTTTCAAAAAATCTAGATGTGTGATTCAGAGTTCCAATGTGTACCTATGTTCCTCATCGGTGTATTAGCCTTGATCTCTGTGCCCACTTCCTTCCTTCTCACCTCTTGCAGTCATCAGATAACTAGGATGGGAGATAAGGTGTTTGTGCCAGAGGAGATCTGCTGTTTGTCCCATTCACCATGGAGAGATATTTGGCTACTTGCCAAGGACTAGGAACCAGATGGTCCCTTTGGTCCCATCATGGTCACAGAATGATCTGGGATACCATAAGTGTCCTGAAAATAGGTCTCAGAATTATAACAGCTATCTTGTACTTGGTGAAATTTTGCACGAGGAAAAATTTCTCGGTGAAATTATCTATGTATAGTGTTTTATAGCCTCATATCAGAATGAGGACCTCCAACAGAAATGTATGTTAAATGGAATGAAGTTAAGCCTTTGACAAAATGGGAAACACCTTTTCACTGGATTTCCTCCAGAGAAGGATGAGCTGCTCTCCTTTCTCTTGGGTCAGGAGAGGGAAGTAGCTCACTGCTCATCAGAGGCCTGGGGCTCTTACTGAGCTCTCCACATACCCTTCAGAGCCTCAGCCACTTACATGGAGGCCACACAGTAACTTGATGTATTTGCTCCAGGAAGATCCTAATTCTCTTAATTCCTTGAGCTGGTTATCCTTCCATGGGAGCTTTTTAGTTTCAAACCTCCTAGTGGCTTTTAGATATTCAACTTGTGGCTGCTGATAGCAAAAACAGTTTTAAAGATAAAAGGACTAGCCAAGCAAATGTGGTAAAGAGAAAGGTGTGTCTATTCAGGAGGGCTTACCACTGGCTGGATAAAAGTCTGTTTCCTTCTTCCTCCCTTAAGTTGCCCACTTACCTTTGCAAACAAGCACACTGCCTGGACTCTGGGAGGAGCAGAATCTCTAGCAGGGTTATCCTCTCTAGATAAGTTCAAGGATGTTTGGTATCTTGGTCAGCCCCTGCAAATATAACCACTAGATAATTTAGATGCATGTGGACACACCCAGGATTAGAGGTAAGCAGGAACCAACATCTATTCCAACACTGGGAGTAACTGGGACCAGCAGGACCCAGTTACTCCACCAGCCCAGTGACTCGAGTTCCTTCCGGTCTGTCTGGGCTGGGGTCCAGAGCAGACCTTGGGCACAAGCTCCACAGCCAGTCCCACAACACACAGAGGAAGCCCCACTCCCAGGCACTCTGACACACCCAGGATCAGAGACCTTGGGCTCAAGCTCTGCAGCCAGTCCCACAACACCCAGAGGAATCTCCACTCCCAGGCACTCTGACACACCCAGGATCAGAGGTGAGCAGGAAGCAACATCTGTCCCAACACTGGGAGTAACTGGGTCCAGCGGGACCAGGCACACAGGAACTCTACCAGCCCAGTGACTCCGGTTCCTTCCGGTCTGTCTGGGTTAGTGTTCTGAGCAGACCTTGGGCACAAGCTCTGTAGCCAGTCCAACAACTCACAGAGAAAGCCACACACTCCCAGGTGATTTAACAAGCCCAGGATACCAAGATCCCAGAATCACAGGATCACAGAGTCAGCTTGATTCTGAGGAGTTCTGACACAACCAGGATCACAGGAAGACAGGCTCCAGTCAGATTTAGCAAGGGCAGATAGCACTAGAGTTAACCAGATGGCAGGGGGCAAGCGTAAGAAAATAAACAACACAAACCAAGGTCACT
>NW_022196905.1:138149138-138149528 GCF_008632895.1 Mastomys coucha | reverse complement strand
CAAAACTACCCCCTAGAAGAAGCAAGAAGGTAATCTTTCAACAAATCCACACAAATCTAATTCCACCTTTTACAAGAAAAACAACAGGAAGTGACAATTACTTTTTCTTACTATATTAATTTGAAAATTAATATTACCAACATATCCTAATCGATTGAAATCCAATAATATGAGGAATTGGAAATTTGCTGATTGTCATCCAATGCTCTCTCTAATTTGGTTATTGGAGGAATAGGTCCAATATTGTACAATCTAAGTATACTTTCAGCTTGTTTGTGACAGTGTCTGGCTGTGTATAACATAAGAGTCTTGAAATCTTGCTTCTCAGTCTCTCTATTAGTAGTATTGTTTATTTCATGTTTTTATACTATACTATGGTTTTCAGAACAG
>NW_022196905.1:138140784-138148553 GCF_008632895.1 Mastomys coucha | reverse complement strand
GACTGTTAAATTGATTGTTGTTTTATATCAAACAACTTTTATAATACTTATTTTTATTGTTATAATCTTTAATTTTTAAGGAATATGACAAAAATATTGTAGGTATTGAAGGGGGATCTCTGGGAGGAGCAGTGGTACAAAAGGGAAACAAGAATGTGATTCAATTATATTTAATTGAAATATGTTTTTAAATGTTAACAGATTCAGATAAATTGAAATCATGTAACTTTTCTCATCATAATGCAATAAAAGTTAAAAAAAAAAATTTAGATGCATGTGAAACCAAGAAAAAACAAGACCAAAAAGGAGAACTGAGAATACATTAGAAATTTGGCAAAGTTTGGTTCCATTCTGGGGAGCAGAAACATTACCAGAAAGATGCTGGACCTGCTTAGTGACGGGGTTTCTTGTTTAAAGCACTGACCTTGGTTAGTTTAAAGCACTTGCTTAGGTCTTTCCAAGCATCAGCGGGAGGGAGGCACCTGTCACCACTGTCTCTCTGGTCCTCATTCTCACGTCCCTCCCAGGTGAGGCAGCTACAACAGCATGTCCAGATACAGCTACACCCTATTTGTCAAGGTGGGCAGATTGCAGCCTAATGACTTGCAGGTCAAACTAGTTAATTCAGTCATTTCAGACATCAGGTCAGGAACAACTAGGAAGTGATGAAATCCGAAGCAGTGAGACAGGAGAGGGTTTGAACTCCTACCTCCTGACTGACTTGCCAGATGTTAAGAGAGGTCATTATCTCGACTGGGTGATTCCAAGTCCTTGGCATCTTAATCAAAGAATGGAACACACGTGCACTCATGCATGCATGCTCGAATTGCATTGACAAGGGAACTTTAGTCCTATAGATCAGACACACTGTAAGAGAGCAGTAGGCTCCTTGCATCAGTAGTCAAGGGGACTGGGTCACTGCTGAGGAGGAATCAATCGGCTGCTAAGTGGCATGGCATGGATTAGGATTGTTCTCCATTTGAAGTGGTGCCATCCTAAATGGGGCACCAGCTTCTGGTGACAGCTGAGATAGATAAAAGGGCAAGAAAGGAGGAAACTTTTGGCTTTCCTGCCCTCACTTTTGCTGGCATGTTCATCTGTCCTGTTCCTGCTGCTGCTGCCCCCCTGCTAACAATAGAACCAATGCCTTCCAATGTATAATGAAGACTAGGAGCTCTCCAGGGATCCTCTTAACTTCCAGCATCAGATTGGGACTGCTGAGACTCGGAAGGCACCCTCATGGACCAAGGAATGGCTGGACTCTCAGCCACTCCAACTGTGAGACAGCCATTGTTGAATTACCCTAACTACATCATGTAAGCCATATATGAGATTCATTGCATGTGTCACACACAAGGGTGTATGTGTCTGTATTCAACATATTTTATAGAAGCATATGTGAAGGTCAGAAGACAACTTGTGGGAGTCAGTTCTCTCCTTCCATCATGGAACCTAATTCATCAGATACCCTGGAACCACGGTTAGAGGTGAGTGTGATCTGCCATGTGAGTACTGGGAAATGAATCCAATTCCTCTCTCTCTGCAAGATAAGCCAGCACTCTTAGCTACTGGGCCATCACTCCAGCTGCAAGGAACAGAAACAGAAAAAGCAAGTGACCTTGTGGACAGCTGCCTCCCAGTCTCTAGGTAATCTGGAGAGAAGACATCTCAGACTCCATGTGGAGCCCACAAAACTGAGAGCCAATGAGCATCAGCAGGAGGCCATTGGTAGAGGATTGCCCCAGCTGTTCTTAGACAAAGAAGGTAAGGACCAGCCTGACCCTTAGTTCCTTTTTCTTTTCCTCAGGGTTTCTCTGTGTAGCCCTGGCTGTCCTGGAACTCACTCTGTAGATCAGGCTGGCCTCAAACTCAGAAACCTGCCTGCCTCTGCCTCCCAAGTGCTGGGACTAAAGGCGTATTCCACCACTGCCCCACCCTTAGTTCCTTCTTGCAGAAGATTAATAACTAACAACTATGGGTGAAAGGGGTTCCCTGATCTGGCTTCCCGATCTGGCGATCTGGCTCCCTGATCTGGCTCCCTATAGCACCATCCAGATTTTCTCTGAGGAGTCTCAGGACCCATCTAAGGATGGATCTGGAGAGGAAGCTGAATTCTTTATACTGGAGCCAGATGTGTTGTGCTCCCAAAAGAGGAAGATTCTGTTCAGGAAAGAATGTAAGTTAAAGGGTATTGGGGAAAGGAGAAAGAGGCCAAGCAGTTTCTTGAGCCTATCCAATACATTTAAAGCAGTGCTTCTCAACCTTCCTAATGCTGTGCCCCTTTAAGACAGTTCCTCAAGTTGTGGGGACCCCCAACCAGAAAATTATTTTAGTTGCTACTTCATAACTAATTTTGCAACACTATGATTTGTAGTATAAACTTCCAATATACAGGATATCTGATATGCAACCCCTGTAAAAGGGTCACTCAACCCCAGAGAAGCTGTGGTGCAGGCATTTAATCCCAGCACTCAGGAGGCAGAGGCAGATTTCTGATTTCAAGGTCAGCCTGGTCTACAGAGTGAGTCAGTCCCAGGACCACTAGGGAATACACAGAGAAATCCTGTCTCAAAAGCACAAAAAAATGAAAGAAAACAGTGTTTTGCTTTTTTTTTTTTTTTTAAGATTTATTTTTATGTGCATTGATGCCTGCCTGCATATATGTCTGTGTTTGGATACCAGATCCTCTGGAACTGGAGTTAGAAGTTAGAAGCTGCCATGTGGGTGCTGGGAATTGAACCTAGGTCCTATGGAAAAGCAGCCCGTGCTCTTGAGCATTAAGCCATTCCTCCAGGCCCAGTAATAGTCTGTTTGTTTTTGCGGGGGAGAGGGGGTGTTGTTTTTATAGTTTTTTAAAAAGATTTTATTTATATTATTTTATACATGAGAGTAGACTATAGTTGTCTTCAGACACACCAGAAGAAGGTATTGATCAAGAGGGTGCAAGCCAAAGAGCAGGCAGCAGAAGGAGGGGGTATGGGCACTTGGTTCTTATTCTAATGTTGTGACAGTATTATTCCCAGTTGGCTGGGGGCTGGCCTCACAGTCTTTTGAATTGGCTATTTTTAAAAGACCCAGGGCAAAGGAAATGGGGAAGTTCGGAAGGGGTCTGCAGCTTCAGTCACCAAAGTTCTGAGACTGTAGCAGGGGCGTTGTGTTCAACTACAAAGGTTTACTAGGTTGTGTGTGCGGAGGAGGAAGGTATAAACATTTACATAAAACTCTTACAAGGTGGGGGAGATAACATGACTTGAATTCATTCTTACAACCCAAGTTTTACAGTAGCTAATAGAAAAGACTAGTATTTAATGTTTTTTACGAATCCCTCTTTCTTCAAACTCACTAAGAAGGTATTGCTGGGCAGTGGTAGTGCACACCTTTAATCCCAGCACTTGGGAGGCAGAGGCAGGCGGGTTTCTGAGTTTGGGGCCAGCCTGGGGGTCTCTCTATGTAGTCCTGACCATTCTAGAATTCACTATGTAGACCAAGCTGGCCTCAAATTCAAAGATGTGCCTGCTTCTGCATCCCAAGTGCTGGGATAAAAGGCACACTATATCCTGGCAGTTTTCTCTTAACAGGTCTTCACTGACAATTTTAACACCCCCCTCCGCAGCACCCCTTCAGCCCCCCAATCACAAAGAGGTAATCATAGAATCATTTAGGAACCGAATCAGATTTTTAGCTCATTGGTTTCTGGCTCGGAGGAGGCTGCCAAGGGTTCCAAGAAACTTTCTGGCTTTTAGCCAGAGATAAATTGTTTGTTTCCCCTTAAACTGCTTAGCCAACCCTCACCTGCTTTTACCATCCCCCTCTTCTCCAAGAGATAACCTTAGGAGTATCTGTGCCAGGTGTAGGGAGGGAAGGAAAGAAGTCCTTGCTTGGTACCTGAAAGAAGTATGAGGGAGAAGTTACAGCAAGTTATTTGCAGAACCAAGGGAAGCCCAAACAAAGTGTTTTAAATGTCCAGATCAAAGTTCACTGGAATCTCTCGCTAGGCTCACAAGAACCTCCCCGTAGTGGGCTGCTCTTCATTTTTCTTTGACTTTTAAGACTGGTCTCCAGCAATGAGCCCAGGATCTGACTGTTTGAGACCATATGATAGACAGCCTTCTGAGTGGCAAAGGTCAGCATGACACCCCTCGAATTTGGCTTTTTAAGGAGAGAAGAGAAACTTAGCCATTTTTTGATTTCTAGGTTAAAGCAGTAGCGGGCTTGGCTCTCAGCTGCTGATAGGCTCTGCAGTTTTGAACTGAGGTGAGATCTGAAGTCTTACGTCTGGGTTGCATTTTCTTAACAAGAAGAAAATTCTTAGTGAGAAGTAGTTATCTAAATGATGTCTCATGGGTTTAAGTCCAATATCTAGGGAATGTGATCTCTTGGACTGTCAAAAATCAAAACAAACGACGACAAACCCCACATACCGTTTGGGAGTGTATTTTCTTGCTGGGTGTTTAAGATTATATAGATGACCAAAATTAATCATTTGATTTTATCGTCAAGGCCAGTTGAGGATCTAGTTCTCAGGGATCACTTGGGTTTGAGAGTAACCTCTGGCTGTGAGGACAAGTCAAAGGTCTTGCTTAACCATGGCTTTGCCTGGAAGCATGGAGGGAAAATGTCCTCCTTTTGTAAACTGATTTAGAGTTCACTCAGTAGGGTTTCCATGGCCTCCCTAAACACAAGGACAGGTGACTTCCCATAGTCACAGGACATTTTTGAGCAGGCCCCTGGCACCTAGCTAACCTTGGAGGGCAAGGGGGAGAATATTCTCCCTTTAAATCCCTTTTACCAGGTGGTAGTGGTGCAACCTCCAATCCCTGCGATCAGTAGGCAGAGGCAGGCAGATCTCTTTGAGTTCAAGGGCAGGCTGTTACACACAGAAACCCTATCTCAAAAAAAGCAAAACAGAACAAACCCCTCTGACCATATCAGTATAGGCTTCTAAGTATAATTATCAAACACTTAGGGTTTCCATTGCTGCGAACAGACACCATGACCACAGCAACTCTTAATGAGGAAAACATTTAATTGGGGCTGGCTTACAGGTTCAGGGGTTCAGTCCATTATCATCATGGCAGGAAGCAAGGCGGCATGCAGCAGACATGGTGCTGGAGAGAGGTAGCTAAGAGTTCTCCATCTGGATCAGCAGGTGACAGCAGCAGCAGCAGCAGGAAGAGAGAGTGAGCCACTGGGCCTGGCTTGAGCTTCTTAAACCTTAAACCCCACCTTCAGTGATACCCCCTTTAGAAAGTCCTCCAGGAAGGCCACACTGCCTAACAGTGCCACTCCCACCGAGCCTATTTTCATTCAAACCACCACAAACACCCAGAAGGGCAGTTATACCAGTTTGGTACTTTTAACTACCTTGTTATATTTAGATAAAATGTGGGCAAAGACCAAACATTTCAAAATAAGCTTTGATTAGACAAATATTTAAAGCACTTCTTTTGTTACCAAGAGCAGATCAATAGCTCCATTGATGTAAACAAAGGCTTGACATCAGTATACTGGGCTTCAAGCTTCAAATGTGAATAGCATGTGTATCACGTCTACATCTGGTCCTTTATGTGCCTTAAATGACTTAATCAGACCTTCACAACTAAAATGAGCTTTCTAGCTTTCTTTTTACATTCTGGAAACACCAACCATCTTTAATATATGCACAAATCCCTTTTTACCCAAATATTTTCATTTCTATATCTTTCTAGTATTTTTCACTTGTTTCCTTAATACCACAAGACATAATCACATTAACAAATAAATTTGTCATTTGTTGTGAGAATTTTCCTGGGAGGAGCAGGAGCCACTAAGCAATGTCTATTCCCACTGGACTCTTCACCCAGCATATATTACAGTCTCCCCACAGATGCATAGGTGGAGCCCCCACTACCTAGTTTTTCTTAGAGTATATACTCTAGACAGTCCCCCTCAAAAAAAACAACCACGAGGACATGTAAGATTAGGGCAGAGTTACATCTAGCTGATAGGAAAGGCTGGGTACTCAAGTGAGGCTCCAGTGACTGCCCTTACTCTCTTTTTCTATGAAGGGACATCTACAGTAGTCAAACTCAGCTGGTGCTGCCTCAAAGCAGGGTGCAAATCTCGTCAGAGGAAAGAGGATCTGAACACTCTCCCAGATGGAGTCAAAATCCTGGACAAGCCCCCAAATTATTAAAAATACTCTCAGGGTCACACCGAGGAACACCCAAACAAAGCCAAAGCAAAACTTTCCTCTTGATCAAAAGGAAGCACTCAAAAATGCACACACCCAGGCCAGGAAGGACAGCTGGTGTTCCAGGCAGGTGGTGACTGTCTTTTCCTCATTGGCTGGATCTGACCTCACAGAAGTTGTTGGTTAGCTAGTTGGAAAGAATCAGAGCAAACGGAATGAAGGAAAGCAGGAAGCGGCAGCCACTTAAGTCACTTTGTGTAACAAAGGTTTTACCAGGTTGGGAAGGGATTAAAACATTTGCATAAAAATCATACAAGGCAGAGGGATATAAAAAGATTGAATTATTTGTCAGTTTCACAGTATTTGATAGACAAGACTAGTATCTAACATTTTTTATACTGTATCCCTATGCTGGTTGGCTTTACTGGCTTTGAACACAGATTGTGAACTCATTGTAGATTACACAATAAATTAATTCCGTTGTAGACTCTGGATTGGTTTGTATTTGAAAGACATGCTCCTAGTCAGCACCAATTTTACTCCAAGAATCAGTGACCCTGGCAAGGGTAAGATACACTACTCAAGCCTGAAAGCTTGGGAAGATGTAAAAACATCCTAAGATACAGAAAGTAAGTCAAGGATGACAGTGGTCACACATCTAAGCCCAGCACTCTGGAAGAAGAGGCAGAATACTGCTGTAAATTCCTGGGCAGCCTAGGATACAAAGTGAAACACTGTTTCAAATAAGTCTACCAAAAGGAAGCAGGGAGACAGTCACCCACAGTCCCAGTCTAGAGGTTAAAGCAGGAAAATCAGTTCAAACTGTTTATCTAGAGACTGGAGAGATAGATCCGAGGTTGAGAGTGCTGGCTGCTCTTCCAGAGGACCTGAGTTCAATTCCCAGCACCCACATGGCAGCTTACAACTGTCAGTAACTCCACTCCTGGGGATCCTACACCCTCACACAGACAGACATGCAGACAAAACAATGCACATGTAAATAAATCATTAAAAAATCATAACCCTGGCTACATACCAGCTTTGAGTCCAGACCTTGTCTAAAAACAAATTAAAACTTATATACCCTATTTACTCCAGGTATAGTATATGACAAGGGTAAGACATCAGACTGTCACTCAAGGATCGAGGTTATACCAATCATAGGCTGGCTATTAGGATGGCCAGGGTCATGTAGAGTGTACTCAGGCCTCTCTCTGGCCACGAGTGCTGATTTCCCAGGCTGTCTGTCCTGGTGGTCCGATGCAGCTGCTGCCTTGACAGGGATTGTACAGAATCTAAGGTGACAGGGCTGTCACACCAACAGTGCAGTCACCCGATAGTGTGGTCACTTGCCAGTGAAAGGGCTGCATGGCTGATGGTCTCCTGATCAAACTTCTTGTTGATAGTTTTCAGGTTGGTTTTTTGAAGCAGGGATTCATGTGGCCCAGGCTGGCCTATAGCTGAGGATCCCAATGAAGTCCTGATGAACCTCCTGGCTCCATTTTCTAAGGCTGGCTCTACAGCTACTTTTTTCAGAGAGCCTTGAATTTCCTCTAGAAACTCTTAGAGACAGGCTTTCTGTTGTATATAGCAAAGA
>NW_022196905.1:138117898-138140183 GCF_008632895.1 Mastomys coucha | reverse complement strand
CTGTTGATTTTTCTTTAAACTTTCCTGAGACTGGGACTCAGGTAGCTCTGGCTGGCCTCGACCTTGCAATGTAGCACAGGATAACCTGCTCCCCCTGCCTCTGCCTCCCCAGGGGCTGGGATTACAGGCATAGGAAGCCCCATTTACATTTGGTGCTGGGGAATCAAACCCAGGGCTTCAGGCAAGTTAAGAAAGCACTCTACTACTGAGTTACAACCCCCACCCTCATATCTTTTCTAAGAAAAGTCCCGAACCTTTGCTTTCAGGAGTCTGACCTGTGCTGCCAGTGCTGACTGACATCATTCCTGCCAGAAGACCTCTGACCTTAGTAGTCATTTTCCGTCATTACCTTTCACCCTTAGGATCTCCCTTCAGAGAGAAATCCCAAGTCTCTTCCCTCTATTTCTTGAGGTAAATTATATCCCTGGCTTGGCATCTGACCTATGCCCCACCCAGCCCCTTTCCCCAACACTTGCAGTGTATACTAATGTTGCAGAAGTGGAAGGTGGGTTGATAAAGACTTTATCATCCCAAGAAAGGACTTGAAGCAGACTTAGAAGGAAGATGGTTATACAGTCACAGATCCCACCCAGAGAGGAGTTAATTCATGGCAGGCAGAGTGGAGGGTGGTCCTAGACTGGATCAAGTGGTGGAAGATAAGAATGAGGGCCAACACCAGCATGTGGTGATGTGGGCCTCTAGTCCCAACAAGTGGGGCAGTGTGTGGTAGTACTCCCAGCTCTCTTATGGTCAGAGGGCAGGCAGAGAGAGGAGGCTATCTGGAAACTCATTGGTCAGCTAGCCTGGCATATGCAAAGGAGAACAAGAAACCCCCACCTCAAGAAAGGTCAAAAGCAAGATCTGATGCTCAGGGAGGTCCTGTGGCCTATACCCACCCACCATGTCAGGTGTTGGTGTCACACACACACACACACACACACACACACACGAGAGAGAGAGAGAGAGAGAGAGAGAGAGAGAGAGAGAGAGAGAGAGAGAAACAGAGTGACAGAGAGAAAGAGACAGAGAGAGAGAGACAGAGAGATGAGACAGAGAGAGAGATTGAGAATGGGCAGAGATTCTGAGAGAGAGCCTTTATTGGCATTTCGTGGTCACATGTAGCCATGTAAGATAACAAAGGACTTACTATGTCACCAGAAAAGACAACTCCTGATCCAGCTACCCCTACCCGCAGGAGTACAGGTCCGAGTTTCCAAACTGCCCATTATGTGTTTTAGCAGAAGGAATGCATAGCTTCCTGCACACTAGGGTAGCACTCTGCAAATTGCTTTTGTTTCCTTAGTCCTAATGCCCTTTTTATGAATGTTTTATGACATTCATTTATTTTTATGTGTGTTGGCAGTGGGCATGCAGACCTCAGTGTACATGTGGAGATCAGAGGACACTTGGAGGAGTCAACTTTTTCTAATGTATGGGTCTTGGGGATAGAATTTGAGTAATCACGGTATACCCATTGAGCCATCCTTCTGGCCCCTAGTATCCTTTTTAAATAACAACCCCTCATCTTTTTTCTAGAAGGTTTATTGGTGTGACAGACAGTGACCAAGTCATTAGGTCCTAGGACCTCTGACTCCTGTGGTCAAGTCTGTTGCCAGCCCCCGCCCCCCCCCCAAGAAGATCATAACTCAAAGAGGAGAATTCCCAATCGTCTCCGAGTTTCTTTCATCTATTTCTCGAGGTGAGTTAAGACTTTTGGCTTATCATCTGTCCTGTGTCCTCATGGCCACTTTCCTAGATACCTGTACTTGCTAAGGATGCAGGGATTGGAGGTGGCATGGTAAAGCTCTTATAGCCCCAGGAGGGGATCAAAAGGAAACTTGGAAGGAAGACGGTTCTACAGTCACAGATCTTACCCAGAGAAGGGGGGTACCCCATGGCTAGGCAGGGCCAAGGGCGAGCACCGAATCTGTCTGTAGAACACAGGTTGATGGGAGGATGCTCCGTGTGCAGATGTGCACATGCAATCTCAGCACTCAGGAGTCTGACTCAGGAGAATCAAGTCAAGGTCAGTAGGCTACGTGGAAAGTTGCAGAGTAGCCCAATCTTTTAAAACAAAGTTGCAGAATGTGGAGCAAAGTCTGGGGTAGAGACTTTGCTGGCATTTCTAAGGGAAAAGCAAACCTGGGCACAGCAAGCATTGGCAAACTAGAATAGTTCAATGGGTTTGGGTACAGAAGTGGTGGCTTGTCTCCTGATACCTGGCTCTGGGTGAGTTAGGAGAAGAGAAAAACTGGTTTGAGTGTGAGACTTAAATCAGGAAGTTATCAGGAATACAGACTCAGGACTGGTTAGTTTGTTCAAGATAGCCACGCCCCTGGTAGAGAGCGTTTTTTCTGTGGCCCCAAACAATGACCTACCTAACAGCATAAACCTCCCCCAAGCCTTCAAGCTTTGGGAAATTCCAAAACATCCTAAGATGCAGAAAGTAAATTGGGTATGGTTATATACACCTGAAAACCCAGCACTCTAGAGGCCAGGGCAGGAGGCTTGCTGTAACTCAGATGGGTTAGAAAGTGAGACCCTGTCTCAAAATACAAAACAGAGTTCTGCATGGTGGCACATGCCTATAATCCCAGCACTCTGGAAGCTGAGCCAATATGCCTGTCCATACGTTCAAAGGCAGGCTGCTCGTGTGAGTTTCAGGTCATCCAAAGACACCTAAAAAAAAAAGGAGAGAAATTTGTTAATAAAAGTTAGCTGGGTATGCAGTTTGGTGTTTGCCTATAATACTGGTATGTGGAAGGCTCAGTCTAGAAGATCATGAGATCATTACTTTGTCTGTTGTTACTTTGAGGTAATGTCTCATAGTCTTAGTCCAGACTGGATAGAAGTCACGATGTAAGCCATAGGCTGTGGCCTCAAGCATAACAAAATCCTCTTGCCTTAGCACTCTAAGTGCTTGGATTTCAGACTTGAGATACCACATTAAGCTAGGATTTCAAGTTTGAGGCCACCCTGAGTTATGGATTGTTTCAAACAATATCAGCACCATGCCCTCTGCCTGCAATTAACTAGCATGCAAAAACCATAAGGAGGATGTAGAGGAGCAGGTGCAGTGGACAAATGCAACCTCGAAGGCTTCCTTTCAGCTGCCACTTCAGTTATTAAAAAGCTGGGTAAAGTACCATTATCCTGTAGTCCCAGCTACTCAAAGTCATCCTCACCAGCAAGCTGCAGGCTGGCAGGGACTGTCAATAAATAATAAATCACACTATAGACCAAGATGATACTGAGCAAAGAGAATGGTGCTGGAGCTCTGGCCATATTTCATGATATCTTGGGAAGACACAGTAACAAACAGCATGGCACCTGCACCAGACAGCCGCTTAGATAACAGACTGGGATAGAGACCTAGATACAAACCTATACAGCCAGTCACCTGATTGTTGGCAAAGGTTCCTAAATATACACTGGAGAAAACACAGTCGCTTTCAACGGTGTTGGGAAAACATGTAGACGAGTGAAACTAGGCCTATATTGTCTCTCCCTGGTGATCAAAGAGCCTAATGTAAGATAAACTCTGCCACTGTCAGGAAGTAGGAGACAGATTCTGAGACATAGACAAGGACTTCCTGAAAAGAACCTCACTCACTCAAATACTGCTAGCAACTAATAGGATGGCATAAAACTAAAAGGCTTCTATGCACCAAAAGCTGCATCTGAATGAAAACAGAGCTTGCCAGTGGGGAGGGTCTCTGCTGGGCATCTCACATGGGATTTAGATCTACAATATATACAATCAATTCAAATAACCCAATCGATGAGTGTGCTAATGAACTGATCAGCCAGTTCTGAAAAGAGCCAGATAACCAATATACTTGAAAAGTGTTGCTGGGCGATGGTGGCACACGCCTTTAATCCCAGCATTTGGGAGGCAGAGGCAGGCGGATTTCTGAGTTCGAGGCCAGCCTGGTCTACAGAGTGAGTTCCAGGACAGCCAGGACTATACGGAGAAACCCTGTCTCAAAAGAAAAAAAAAAGTGATCAACATCATTAGCCATCTGAGAAACTTGAATGAAAATCACACTCCATGGCTATGGGTCTAGCTCAGTACAGTGATTACCGAATCCACAAGTCACTGAGCACCACAAAGATCCAGGTGAACAAGTAAGGTGGCCACTGGAACTGGCTAATGCCCACCTTCTTCATCCAGATCATATGTAAAATGTAGGTTTCCTTCATGACACAGTAAGAACAAACTCTAAAGCAATGCTGATCTGTAATCTATCTATCTATCTATCTATCTATCTATCTATCTATCTATCTATCTATCTATATGTTTGTGCTCATCGATTGTCTACAGTCTCCTCTAACAACACACACCTCAATATGGGTCCTTCCATCTACATCCCTGTAGACTGAAGATCAGCCCTCTCAGGCTAGAGACGTGGCTCAGTGATATAGGACTTGCCTAGCATGCAGGAGGCCCTGGCTTTGACCACTAGCATCACAAGCTCAGCTCTATAAACTACTAGAAGTCAGCAGTGCCAAAAGAAAACTCAAGTAGCTACTACTGTCATGATTGCCTGGATATTTAAATAAGGTTACTAACTAACTGCTATGCATGGATAGGACCACTCATAAAACTGTATTTATTTGGAAGCAGGGAGTTAAGACCAATAAACATATATGTGTTATATAAGGTATCATATAGTGCCTTTGCTTATTTATATTCCTTCATTTCTTTAACAGTTCTGGCACTTTGTAGATATGTAGTAATTACCAATAAGTGAGTCTGGGAAATGGAGGCAGCTAGCTTCAGAACAACTCCTAGTAATCTCCTTTTGGCTTCCATACTCTTGTGAAGTTCCCTCTCACCCTAGTGAGAATAGTCTGTGTGATCCCTGTCAAAGTGTTTTAAGACGTTGATCGCCTTGTCACCTTTCATCTCTGTTTTGAGGTTGGAGGTGGAACACACCAATGCACACAGATCTTGAACTTTTGAAAACTCTTTTAAGTATTTGTTTAGGGGTAATTTGTAACATAGGGAGAATGAATAGATGAGTTAAACTAAAATGTCATATTAGGGGGAAGACTGGCCAATAAAACTTTTGTGACACCATCAAGATTTGCTTATAGATTATGGCCTATGCTGTGACAGCCCAGGCTGGTCTAGAACACACAGTGTAGTCCAGGCTAGCCTCTTAAGTCAGTGGTCCTTCTGCCTCAGTCTCCCAAGTGCTGGATTACACTGATTACAGGAATGTACCACCACATCTGGTTTGCCTTCTTCACTTCCCCAAAGGGATTCTCACTGAAACCGACTCTTGCTATTCCTTGGGTCAACTGAGACATCTTACACGGTGATTTCCACAGTTAACTACCAATCCTTTCAGCCTTGAGATCTCAATGTGAAGAGGCAAATACATTGTTATAAAGATTTATTTTTTTGTCTTAATATAGGGTCACAAAACTGTCAGGTGCCAGACTTTTGGCAAAGCCTGGCTAAAAAGTACCTAGCCATGCAGATTGGCTCATCCTTGTAATACACACACACTTGGGTGGGAAAGGCAGGGGGACTACCTCAAGTTTGAGGTTACCAAGGACTGCATAGTCAACAGTGAGGCTAGTTGGGCTCCATGATAACTGGCCTCCCAAAATTAAGAGGATCAGGTATGGTGGGCATGTTGGGACATACCTATAATCCTAGCACTAGAAAGGCAGTGAGCCCTGGCTGGTCTGAGGGAGAGGGGGGTGAGTGTGCTTTAAATCAGACTTTGAAAAATGGCAGTTGCTATCCTTCAAGATGGAGCCTACCAATAGTTACTTCTGGCTGCTACACCCTCACCAACTTTCCTTCAACTCTGTTGAGACTGGTCTGTGATCATGACCACAGAATGAAAACTATACACCTTTAAGATAAGTTCAAGACAGCAAAGTAAATATGTTGACCCTCTCATCTGTTTTTTAAGGGAAGAAAAAAAAATCACACTGATATTCGGACTTTCAGAGACTCTTAAAGTATTTATTAAAGGGTAATTTGCAACATAGGAAGAATAAATAAACAAGTTAAACTATATCTTAAGCATCATGCTGGGATGAGAACTGGCCAGTAAAACTTTTGTTTACTTGATACCAGGCAACACTTGTGATGTCATCGAGATTAGAACCCTCACTTGGTAGGTCCTCACCTACACAGTGACAGTTAGCTCAGATTCAGCTGACTTAGCAGGTGAGCACACCTACTTTTGCTCTCTCCTCCTCCTTTCGATTTGGTGATGCTGGGGGTCCAACCCATGGCCGTGCCTGACCTAGACACGCAATGTACTACCCCAGCCACTTCTGATGTGGTTCTTTAAAAAATATTTTTCCTCTTTTCAGTTTTCTGGCACAAGGTATCACTCTATAGCCCAGGCTGGTCTAGAACACAATGTAGTCCAGGCTAGCCTCTAAGTCAGTAATCCTTTTCCCTCAGTCTCCCAAGTGCTGGAATTACAGGAGTGTACCACTTCCCCAAAGGGATCCTCACTGAAACTGACTCTTGCTATTCCTTGGGTCAACTAAGACATCTTACACGGTGATTTCCACAGTTAACTGCCAACATGAGAGGGTTGCTCCAATTTCAATCCTTTCAGCTTTGAGGCCTCAATGTCAGCACAAGAGGCAAAGGATATATTACAAACACTTTTAAAAAACAAAACCAGAACCTTTTTCACAAAACTACACAAAGCTTCTGGCAAAGCTTTAACGAAAACACCTAGCCAGGCATAGTAGCACTACGCTGTATTCCCAAAACTTACAGAGGATGACCTAGCCAGGCATTCCCAGAACTTACAAAGGATGAGAGGTGGGGAGTTCCAAAGTGAACCCCAGCTACATCCCAAGTTCTGGACAGTTGAGCTAAAGTACACCTAATCTGAAGAAGAAAAAAAAAAAAAAAAAACAACGGAAGAGGCTGTACATGGTGTCAGGCCCTGTAATTGCAGCACTGTAAGGCAAAGACAGAAGGACTAGCACAAGTGAATGGTCCGTTCACAGCAAGACCTCATCTCAAAAATAAATGAGAAAAAAAAAAATACCCTTATACTTTTAGTACCTTTTTGGCCAGGGTTTAGAAATTTTTATTATATTCACACACACGGACATGCACACACTGGTGAATAAGGATGAAGTTTTACTTAACCTGTGCCACGGTCCTTCATTTGGGAAGGAGGTCTGGATGTTACCTAACTTGCAGGTTCCAAGGGCTATTAAATCGCTGGCGTATTCACAGCAGGTTCTCAGGAACTCACATCCAGTGTTGTGATCTCCTTTGGTGAGCTCTGATCCTGTCGTCTTGGCTCTTGGGAGATTTGGTTCAAATTAACGTGCACCAATTCCTTTTTTCAGATCGATTTCAACTCGACTGCGAATCTGTGCGGTCGGGTAGTCTTTTTTACTTTGGTGAGCTGGAAACACATTCTCCAATACACTTCGCACGGTCCTTAACCAGAGCCACAGCTGCAGCTACCTAGATTCATGTTCCCTGGTCCTTCAACATTAACAGGGGCTGAGTCCAAGGGTTCACAGTTCCTGAAGCATCTCTGTATCTGAGCTCCCAGAGGCGGGTGGGGTCCGTTAGTAACGCCCACTGCGCGCGGGATGCAGAGACAGCCCGCAGGCGCACTGCGCTGGCCATGCTCGGCACCCGTAGGGTTAGGCTGGGCTCAGTAACTGGAAGTGTCCCCTCCCCGGGAGGAAGTTACACATTGGCCTCTTGCGCCTGGTGGAGATAGAACTTCCGCCGGCTCCACCCCCTTCCACTTCCGGTAGGGAAGAATGGGTTGGTCCTACATGGGCGAAAAGTGGCTGGAAGATTTTAGTGGCGACGTTTTAGGGGCAGCAGCCAAGGGTCGCATTAGACTGTGTGGCCCTGTACTGGGGCCTTACCTCCTGCTGCCTTTGCAAACTGTCTTTCAGAGAACCTAACCCCCTTTGACCATGACACCCAATTTTAGTCATTCTGCTGTGACCAAAAGTAAGCGCTGTGTCCCAGAATGCCCTCCTAGCTTATACTCCTGAATACTATACATCCACTGTATTATATATTTAAGAACCACCTCGCTTTGGTTCTTTTGTCTTACTCAGACATCATAAGTAAGGAGTCTGATGTCATCAGACTGGTCCATGTCATCAATCCCAGCACTTAGAGGGAGAAGCAAGTGTGTCAAGAGTTATATATCATCCTGAGGTATATAGACCATTTGTTGAGGGCCTGGGCTACTGTCGGTGTAGTTTCAGAAAGAGGGAGGGAGGAAAGGAGAAAAACAGAGGAGAGAGGAAATACTGAGCAGGTGAGGAGTTGCTGGTAGGCTATTGGCTAGTTGACCTGGGCGTCCCAGTTCAAAATATGAGCTAGACTGACTATCAAGTCCTGAGATTCACAAGCTTATGGTTTTAGGCCCTGACCCTAGCCATATTACATGTCATATTAGCACTTCAGGCCTGCCATACTTATTTCAAAAACTAACTATAGCAAAAGATTTATGGGTCTGATGTTGTAAAAAATGGCAATGGCTTACTGCGTCTAACCATTAGTCAAACCTAGTGAGGTATCTGTAATCTGAACATACGGGAAATAAAGACAGGCTGGGGAGGAGGTCAGTAACTACACAATTAGGTAAGGGCTCCATGAAGCCCTGTCTGAAAAAGCTGAGCCAGTTATGTATCTAAAAGGATGTGTTTGCAAGAGCATGACAGCAATCATGGCATTGTCCATAATGCAAATGAAGGATGGAGTTTGTACCAAAGACCTTTAGGGAGAGTCGGGCAGGGGAGTAGCATCTTCCTCTGGCCTCTGTAAAATGGCTTCAGGGTCATGTAGAGTTTCCTTGGTTCTGTCTTGTTTAGGAATACTGCTTTCTAAGGCTATAGCAGGCAGTTTTCAGTTTTCTATGGCAGATCTTTAGCCATAGGGCAGCTGCTGGGGTATGCTCACCATGACTGTAGTGTTGATGGCATGAGAGCTGCTCCCTCAGCATGGAGGGTGTGCTTGACTGGAAGCTCCCATTCAACACAAATGCCTTCCTCTGTTGGTGCTTCTGAAATAAGGTGTCATGTAACCTAGGTTGGCCTGTAGTGGACAAAAACCTTGAACTCTTCATACTTTGGTGTACCCCTCCCAAGTACTGCATGCACACACTTGCAAAACCATGAGAATTATAAATATATTTTTCATAGATATATAATTTTTATCCAATGACCCCCAAGAGAAGCTACTGACAGAGGCCTCCTACCTTCTTACATCTACTTTTACAATTCCATCAACCAAGAAAATCCTTCCATCCCCAGGTACACGGACCGACACTCATGATTTGACTGTGATCAACTAAACCTAGAAGCTACAACATGAAAAGTAAAAGGCCAACTAAAACAGTCTCGTAAGGACTCTATGGCTTGATAGTTACATAACCCAAGGGTGGGGGCAACAACACAGGAGCAGAAGATAGTCTTGCAAGTCAGGTGCACCAGTTAGCACCTCCAAGAGAGCTGGGGAGAAATGGGGTCCTGCAGAATATTTCTGTGATGCTAGTATGAACCAAGGTTTGGGGGCTGGGGAGACGGTTCACTCATTAAGAGCAATCACAGCACAAGCAACAAGCCATGAGATCAAATCTCCAGTGCCCATGTAAAAGCCAGGCATGGGTACACATGCTTGGAAATAAGGAGGGACAAAGACAGGTTCAGATTTAGTAAGAGGGCCTCTTTAAAAAGTAAGGTGGAGATAAATAAAGAACAAAGTGTCCTTTGTTGGTTACAATACATGCATGGAAATGAATATATGAATGGGACATATGTGCACACACACACAGGACAAAAAAGCAAAACACAGCAAGGTTTCATACACAGTAAGTAAATGCTACACAAACTGGGCAAGAGGACCAGAGAGATGGCAGTAGTTAATGATGCTTGCTCCCAAGCCTGATTACCTGAGTCGGAGTCTCAGGACCCACGTGGTAAGAGGACAGAAACAACCTTTGCAAGTTGTCTTCTGACCTCCATGTGTGAACTGTGACATGTGTGCAGACATACATATATATGCATGAACACAAAGCTTATAAAAATGACTTTAAAACTCAAAATGGGTGGTGGGACTAATTTAAGATTTAATAAATTTTCAAATATTTGTTCCTAGTTGGTTTGTTGCTGTGTGTGGACAGTAGGAACCGTATTGTCAGGTCCCAGGACCTCTGATCTGTGGTTAAGTCCATTACCAGACCCATACCAAGAAGATCTCCCTTGCAGTAGATTTCTCCAGAGCCTCCAAGTTACCTTCATCTATAGCTTGAGGTGAGTTGCACAGGGTTTCTGCACATAGATACTTCTGCAAGCATACTAAACATAGAAATGCCAAGAAGTGAGAGGTAATGACCTCACAGCCAAGGAGAGGAGACAAAGGACACTGGGGAGATGGTGAGATAGTCATATCTACAGAAAGGGGAGTGTTACCTGGCAGACGGGGAATCTCAGGTTTAATCAAAAAGTAGTCCAAAAGCAATGTGTGGTACTGTGGATCAAGAATTTTAACACTAAGCATCTGCAGGCAAGAGATGTACTAAATCCAGGCCAGTCATGGGAATAGGGCGTGTCCCATGTCACAAGCACAAGGTGAAGAAGGATATTGGACAGATGGTTTAAAGCATAGAAAGTCCTTATACAGCCAGCTTGAGGATGTAGAGTCTGAGTACCCAAAGCACATTTAAAGACAGAGGGACTACCATAGGCTAGCAATTCTGTGGTATAATAGCAGAGAAGGAAACCTATGAGGAAGCATGTATGCATCTAGCCTAAATTACATACTGCAGAAGAGACTTTTGTTTCAGAAAAGTTAGTCAGTGGAGACTACTCCAGCTGAATCCTACAGCATCCATTAAGACGAGCCAGGGCATGGGTTAGTCACCATACAGAGTATGGAAATGAGATGAGATTCTGATGGAGAGCTTCTAATGACATTCCATTGTCTCATGTAGCCAGGATTGTTAAATTCAGTGTGTTAACATTAAACTAGTTATTAACTGCCTCCATCTCTGGGAGAGCTAGACTCACACAAGTAAGCTCTATGTACCCTATATGCAAGGCTGGGAAGGAATAAATGGCCCACCCCATGCTAAGCAGCACTATGTCAACCAACCTTAACATCATCATGATGACTTTTCTTTTCATAAAAAAACATTTAAAAATATTGTGTATATTGGGGGTAGGAAGGGTGTGCTAGTATTAATTGAAGCAGCTGTGTGGTGTACACCTATGGACTGGGAACTGCACATTGCACCATAAGGTCCTTGAGCATCAGAAGACTGGCAGAGTGTGGTAGTAAAAGCCCTAATGTAATGACGATCTTACTGGCCCAATATATCATGTTGGTGACAATCCTGCATCTCTCACCTAGGAGGCTCATTGGTTTACCCGGGCCTAGGCCAAGGCCTAGGCCATCAGGTCTTAGGACCTCTGACCCTCTGGGTCAAGTCCATTCCCACCCACCACTCACTGGAGCTCCCCTACAAGAGAAGACTTCTGCACGCCTCCCAAGTTACTCCCCTGTTCCTTGAGGTGATTGGGATACTTGGATTATCATCTGTCTCATGCCCTGCCACCCCAGCTCCTTCCCTAGACTCCTGAAGGATTTTGCAGTTGCAGATGTTAGAGGTGAGATGGTAAAAACCTTTCAGCCCCAGGGGGTCCAGAGAAGCCTCGGAAGGAGGATGGCTCCACACTCACAGGTCCCACAGGCAGAAAAGCAGTGGTTCTTGTGGTGGTAGGAGGGGAAAGACTTGGATGGGCCAAGAGCTGTAAAAGCCGAGAATGATGGCCAAGAGAACATGTGGTTGAAAGCGGTGGGATGTGATATCCCAACAGAGATGTACTATTTAGATATTACCTTACTATTTATATATTTGCCTGGGAAACACAAAATCTGGGGCTTGTCTGGACCCCTAGCAATGAAGGAGAGTGCTGTGGTGAGATGGCTTTAGTGGGTAAGACAATTTCCAGCCAGCATGAGGATCCAAATTTGAGTCCTAGGAACACAGGCAAAATGATACTCACTCTCTCTCTCTGTGTCTGCCTGGGAGGCAAAAATGTAAAAAGTCTAGGAGCTCACAGGACAGCTAGATGGGAGGACTCCATAGAGCAAAGGGGGCGAAGGCAGGATCCCATCCTATGATGCCCAGTGTCTTCCAAATATCTCATGGGACATGATGAGCCTACTCACAGTTGAGTGTGCATGAGTCTATATGTGTGGAGGCACACACAAGTGCAACTAATGACGTGAGGCAGAATGAGTGGAGATTCTGCTGTGACCTCAGTACTGAGCAGAGGACCAATGGCTTCCTGCATGCTAGACTAGCAGTCTGCCAGCTAAAGGTATTCCCTATTAACACTATGGCTTCTTTTATTAAAGTTATTTGCATCCCGTGTATTGTCTGAGGTGTGAACCCAGCAACTGTATAACTGTACACACATGGTTGGGTCTGAGGACAGTTTGTGGGTGTGAGCTGTCTGCTCCCTTGTGGGTCTTGAGGGGAGGCATAGTTCACACCAGTGCCTGGACTGGGAGCAAAAGCTTTTATCAACTGAACCACTCACTCCCTCACTCCTAAAGTCTTTTCTTAATGACAGTCCTTCATCTTTGCTCCTAGGAGGCCCATTGGTGTGCCTGTCCAGTAGAGGCCCAGGACATCAGGTCTGAAGACCACTGATGCTCTGGATCAAGTCCAGTGCTGGCCTCCCCGCACCCATTGGAGCTCCCTTGCCAGAGACTTCTCCAAGCCTCCCAAGTTACTCCCCCTACTTCTTGAGGTGAGTTGACACTTGGCTTACCTTTAAGCCTCCTGTGGTCCTGTAGCCCCTTTCTGAGATGCCTGCAGGGTGCTGAGGGTGGGTGAGGATGTAGGATGTGGAAAGGCAAAGGCCCTACAGCCTGAGTGGGGCCAGAAGCAGACTTGGATGGAGCATGCTCATATGTCACATATCCCACCTAGAAAGGGGATAGCCTATCACAGGTGGGTGAATGGGGAGCCCCTGGTGACACCATGTGGGAAAACAAGGATGAGCAGGAACAGTAGCATGCAGTATATGATTGTGGAGTCCCCAGTACATAGCAGGGTCAAGAGGGACATGAAGAAGTCTCTGTTCATCCTGGGAAATATAGGATGATCCAGGTTTCATTCCGAGCACCCTTACAGTGGCTCACACATGCCTGTAACTCTTTTCCAGGGGATCTGATGCCCTGTTCTAAATTCCACAGGGACTAGGCAGGTACATGTGTAATGAGTAATAAGATGTATACAAAACATTCATACAAATAAAGATGTTTTTAAAAAAGAAAAGATACTAGGAGTTGGCCAGATCCTCAGCATATAAAGTATTACATTGATTGTGTGCACCGAGGCATACACTGTGACCCACCTAGGTAGATCTGAGAACACCTTGTAGTTGTCAGTGCTTTCCTGCTACCACTAGGGCTTGGGGGTCTGGGTGATCCATGTAAGTGGTTACATTGCTGCAAAAGACTTCATCTGAGCCATCTCACTATCCCCAAATACAAACCTAGTTTTCAATAACAGTCTCACATTTTTATTCCAAGGAGGCTCATTGGTGTGCTTGGCCAGTAGGGAACTCAGTCAGCAGGTCCCAGGACCTCTGACCCTTGGGGTCAGATCCATTACTGGCCTCACTGGCCTCCCACCAGGAGGAGCTCCCCAGCAACAAGAGGATTCTGCAAGCCTCCCAAGTTACTTCCTTATTTCTTGATGTAAATTAGACACACTGTTTATCTTTTATCTCATATCCTCCCAATACCTTTCCTAGAAGCCAGTAGGGTCTTAAGACTGCAGCTCTCCAAGGTGAGTTGATAAAGACCTCAGAACCACAGGCATGGTCATGAAGGAGGCCTGTAAGGAAGGTGGTCACACAATGACTAATGTCACTCAGACTGGGCAGAGTTAGGAAGAGAGCTCAGATTGGACAAAGTGGTGGAAGAAAAGACTGAGGGCCAACCACAGCATGTGAACCTCTTCCTGAATTGTCCGGACACTCAGGCAGGAGAGTTAGTAGGTTGCAGCCCGCTTAGGAGAAACAGGAAGCACTAGCCTGGATTCTCAAAAGGAGGGAAGAAAGAGCACCAGGGAGAGAGCTTAATGGGCAAAATGCTTGGCAACAAGTATAAGCCTTAGTTCAAGTCCCAAGAAAACAGGGAGAAGCCTAATACACACCACACACCTGCACTCTAGCTGCCCCATGGTAAGGGGGCCAACAGAAATCGAGGGGACTATGTAGAGTCAGGTATCCCAGTCTACGCAGCAGAGATCAAGAGATTTTATGTCAAAACAAGGGAACAATGAGAACCAACACCTGTGTTTGACATGGGTCACACACACACAGACACACACACATCTTATGGAGAGTGTTTAATGGAATTTCATAGTATCATGTAGCCATATATGGTGGCTAGGATCTCAGTATGTTACTAGGGTGACACTGACTCCAGATCCAGGTTCCCCAGTTTCAGGAATGCTAAGATGATAGGCTTGATCGAATTTGTGCCCTTTATATTTAATGTTGGGGAGAGGACTCATGACTTCCTGTATCTAAGCTAATACTATATCCATTGAGTTTATTCCCAACTTACTATCATTTATTAAAAATGTTTTATTGCATTTATTCTGTGTGTGCACAGCTGTATGTACACTACAAGGCAGAGGCCAACTTTCTCTCTTACTATGTGGATCTTGAAGATCAAACTTAGATACTCAAGCTGGGGGGCCCATGAGAGCTTTTATCTCCTAAAATATCTTGCAGGCCTGTAACTGTTCTCTTAATGGTGAAACACCCACCTTTGCTCCCAGAAGGTTCATTGTGTGCTTGGCCTATAGGGTCCTAGGTCAGCAGGTCCCAGGACCTCTGACCCTCGAGGCCAAGTCTACTTGGTCTCACCACCCTTTGGAGCTTCCCTGAAGTAAAATTCTCCAAGACTCCCATACTACTTTCCCTATTTCTTGAGGTGAGTCAGATGCTAACAGTGAGGACCAACATGCCAGGGAATGTTGTGGAACCTGTCACAACAGTCCCTCAAATAAAACCGCACAAAAGATTAAAAAGGAGGAGAATGAGCAGATGAGAGTTCTCCCAGCTCTCCTGTGACCAGATGGCAGCCCGAAGTAGAAGACTATCTAGAATCCTATGGGACAGGTAGCCTTGTGCACGCAACAGAGATCAAGAGATCTGGAAACTAGAAAGATGCACAGTGAGGACCAACACCTATGGATATTATGTGCACCCCACATGCCCAATAGCACAATCACAACTACTTACCCAAACACAAGTTAAAAAAAAAAAAAGAGTGGACTCTGTGTGAGAGTTCTTCATGAAGTTCCTCATTTTCTTTTCTTTTTCTTTTTTTAAAGATATGTATGTATGTTTAATGTGTTTGTTGTCCCAACCCTCCATGGCTCCATATCTAAAGAGGTTAGAACATGAATGGATTAAGGCAGTTAGCTTTCAGTCTACTATTTGTGTCCCAGGGTATGAACTCTGATCATCAGATTTGGAGGCAATAGTCTTTACCTGCTGAGACATCTTCCTATCCATGAGTATGCTTTCTTAATAGCAGAAAATCTAAATTCGCCCCCCCCCAGGGAGCTTGTTGGTATAACAGACAGTGGGAATCAAGGTCTTCAGGTCCCAGGACCTTTGACCCTTGGGGTCAAATCCATTGTTCATTTCCTATTTTTTAGAGATCCCCTGCAGGTGGAGAAGCATCCAAGCCTCTCAACTTAATTCCCTTATTTTTTTTTTGAGGTGAGTTAGACAGTAGGCCTATCTTCCCACTTATGCACCCCCCCCCTAGAACCTTCTCTAAACACCTGTAGAGCATTAGAGGAAGGAGAGGTCTGAAAGAAGATGGTAAGGACTGATGCAAGCCTCAGACTGTGATGTGAAGGTGACCCAGAAAGAAGGTGGTTATAAACTCACAGATCCATGCAGAAAGGAGGTATCTACATGCCACAGAGGAAAATGAGGAGTCCTAGATTGAATCAATAACAGAAAGCAAGAGGGGTGGTTTGGGCCAATAATTCCAGCATACGGCCCAGGCAGGTGATTTACTAGTTGAGACCAGCCCAAGAAACAAGTATATTCCAGGCTAGGCTGAGCAATCAAAAATGGGGAAGCAAGGAAAATGGATTCCTGCATAGAACTGTCATTGAACAAGTGTGAAGACTTGAATGGAGTCCCAAGACCACTTGCAGTAGCCTGGCAGGTAGTGGATGTCAGAACCCTTAGTTCTCCTCTGACCAGAAGGCATGCAGACATCAGAGAGTGCCTCGGAGCCCAGCAGCAGAGAACAAGCGACCATCAAAGTCTGTGGACTGTGAGGAGCAATCCCTGAGGATGCCCTATGTCCTCCTAACACCACACACTACACAAGTTAGTCTCCCTATCAAACTCAAGATTAAAAGGGAGGAGGAGAGCAGAGTAGCTGAGAGAGACCCTTCAATGACATTTCATGGTCTTACATAGCCACGTAGAATGGCCAAGTACTTCCTTAGGTTGCAAAAGAGGACACTGATGCAGATGCTTCCACTCTCAGAGGGGCTTGTACACAGGCCATATTGCTCTTCAGGGTTGGGGAGAGGACCCATCGCTTTCTGTCTGCTTGCCTAGTACTTTGCCAACTGAATTTATTCCCAAGTCAAGAGTATTAATATGTATCATTTCTTCTGTGTGTCCCTTGAGTGCATGGGACTGTGTGGGAGAAGGTAGAGGACAATGTGTGGGAGTCTTTTCTCTCCTTTTACCACATGGAACCTGGAGACTGAATGTTGGGCTGCTGGAAAGCACCTTCATTTGCTAAGCCATCTCACAGCACCCCAAAGAGCTTTTTTAATGAAGAAACTTCCTCTCTGCTTCTAGGAGGCTCATTGATATGCTCAGCCAGTAGGGACCTAGGCAAGCAGGTCCCAGGACCTCTGACCCCTTGGGTCAAGTCCATTGCCCATCCAAACCTATTGGAGCTCCCCTTTGGATCTCCCACATTACATCCCTTATTTCTTGAGGTGAGTTAGAACTTATCTTCTGTCCTCTGTGCCCTCAACACCTTTCTTAAAACACCTGCAGTGTGCTAGTGAGTGGGGATGTCAGGGCTCGGCTGATGAAAACTCTACAGCCTCAGCAGGTGACCTAGAGGAGACCTGGAAGGGAGGTGGTTATACAATCACTGACCTACCCAGAGAGGAGGTGTCCCCCTGCCAGTCAAACATAAGGCTCCAAGCAGCATGTGGTGGTTTGAGCAGTAATCCCAACACCCTGAAGGCCCTGGCAGGTGACTTAACAGTAAGAAGTCAGCCTACCAAGCAAGTATGTACCAGGTTTGTCTGGGTTATCAGAAATTGAGGGAGCACTAAGGGTGGGTTAATGCAGCATAAAGTTTCTGTTGAACAAGTGTGAAGGCCTGAGTGGAGTCCCAAGCACATATGCAAGGGCCTGGCAGATAGTGAATGTTGGCACTCCCAGAGTACAGGCAGGCAGAGGAGATTGTCTGGAATTCCATGGGACAGTCAGCATAGTTTATGCAGCAGAGAATGAGACACTAAATAAAAACAGTGGACAGTGAGGATGTCTTGTGCCTTCCAAATGTCCACTATGACATGTCACAACTCTCAAACAAAACACAAAAACATTACAAAGGGTAATGAGCCGAGACTTTTTAAAATTATTTATTACATTTTATGTACTTGAGTACACTGTAGATGTCTTTAGACACACCAGAAGAGGGCAGCGGATCCCATTACAGATGGTTGTGAGCCACCACGTGGTTACTGGGAGTTGAACTTAGGATCTCTGGAAGATCAGTCAGTGCTCCTAACCACTGAGCCATCTCTCCAGCCTGCGCAGACACTCTTAGGGATAATCTTTCATGGCATATAATGGTTTTATGTAGCACCTAGGATGACCAAGGACTCCTATCTCACCAATGATGGCATTGAACCCACTTCAGCTGGCTGCTACCTTCAGAATTGCTAGGATTATAGCCTGATCTATTTTGGACTCTCTAGTGCGGGGGGGAATCCTGTAGTCTAGGCTAGCACTCTACTAAACAAGTTTATCCCCACTCTTAATACAATTTACCTTGTTAAAATATTCTTATGAAGTGTATTTATTCTGTGTGCATGCCAGTGTGTGCAGGGTACTCTGTTTAGGAGAAGGTCAGTGGGTCAATGGGAGTCTCTTCTCTCTCTGCTCAGTGGGTCTCAGGGATCAAAATTATGTTAGGAACAGAAAGTTGCCTTCATCTGCTAAAACATCTGGCCAGCTCTCAAGATGTTTTTTGTTTGGTTGGTTGGTTTTGTTTTTTAATGATAAGCCTTTCTTCTGCTTCTAGGAGATTCATTGTTGTACCTAACCAGAGGGGACCAAAGGTCATCAGGTCCCAGGACCTCTGACCCTTTGGGTCAAGTCCACTGTTGGTTAGTGTGGGGGAGTACACTCACCACCAATTGGAGTTCTTTGGAATTGGAATTCTCCAACTCTCCCAAGTTAATTTCACCATTTTTTGAGGTGAATGAAGCCCTTGGCTTTTCTTCTTCCTTTGCCTCCTTAGCCCTTTTCACTGGTACCAGAGGGAGACACCAGAGGTGGGGTATTAAAAAGCTTTCACCCCCAAGGAGAAGTCTGGAGGAGATAGAGAGGCAGACTGATTTTTCTGTGTAGTCACAGATCCCACTCACAGAGGGGATTCTACTTTGACAGGGGAAAGGGAAATTTCAGGTCAGATCAATTTGGAGAAGACAATTGGGCCAGAATTAGCACATGGTGGTCTGAGTCCCTAAAGCCAACACATATGAAGCTCTGGCACAGGATTTACTAGGTTGAGGTCAGCCAAGGAAACATGCTCCAGGATAGCCTGAATTCTTAAAAAGAGGGTTGGAAGAGTTCAGGGCAAGGCTCAATGGACAAAGTACTTGCCAACAGGGGTCAGCCTGGGTCCAAGTCCCAAGAAAAACCCAGTAGGGAGCACCCATCTTGAAATTGGCAACAGCATTTAGCCTGGCCCATGAGGAGGCAGTGAAGAAACACTGCATCAGAAATGGTAGATAATAAAGACAGCTACCTGAGGATAACAAAACGTGCACAATAGCTCATACCACCCTTACTCTACACCACACACACACACACACACACACACACACACACACTCTCATACACATACACTCAAACACACAGTCACACTCACACATACACACTCACACACATACACACACTCATACTCACATACACTCTCATACACATACACTCACACACAGTCACACACACTCATACATACACTCACACAACACACTCACACACTTACACACACTCATACACACACTCATATACACTCACACATACAAAGTTGATTTTGTTTGTTTGTTTTACTTTTCAAGACAGGGTTCCTCTGTGTAGCCTGGGCTGTACTGGAATAGGAACCCCTGCTACAGGCTGGGCTGGAAGTCACAGAGATCTGCCTGTTTCTGCCTCTTGAGTACTGGGACTAAAGGCATACACTACCACTGCCAGGCCAGAGTATCTGAGGTTCTAAGGCAGATCCTTTAGTGAGATTTTATGGTTTCATGTTAGTATGTTGGATGAAGGACTAAGTATGTCACCAAGGGGTTCCAGGTGAGTCTACCTTCAGGAGTACTAATATTATAGTTCTGAGCCACCATGCAGCATTCACTGGGCTCTATCTAGGAGAGAACTCATACCTTCTCCCACCCTTGGCTAGCTTTCAACCAGCTGACTTTATTTCCAAGTCAAAATGTCTTTGTGATTGTTCTTAACAAATTTAATTCCATTTATTTATGTAAAGCCCTCACAGCATTAAGGAGGTTAGAGAATAACATAAGGTAGTCAGTGCTTCTTCCTGGTACCATCTGGACCCATAGACTGAACTCTGGTGCTCAGGCTCTCAAAAGCCTTTATCTGCCAGATATCTGGACAGCTGCTCATGCTTTCTTAACGAGAAACGCATTTCTTTTATCTTAGGAGACTCATTGGTGTACCTATACAGAAGGGAACCAAGTCATCAAGTCCCAGGACCTCTGACCCTTTGGGTCAAGTCCCCCACCTACTGGAGCTCCCCTGCAGGTGCAGAATTCTCCAAGTCTCTCAAGTTAAATTCCTTGTTTCCTGAGGTGAGTTAGACATTTGTCTTATCTTCTGTCTTCTGTGCTCTTGTCTTAGTTAGGGTTTTATTACTGTGAACAGACACCATGACTAAGGCAGCTCTTAAAAGGACAATATTTAATTGGGGGTGGCTTACAGGTTCAGAGGTTCATCTATTATCATCAAGGTGGGAACATGGCAGCATCCAGGCAGGCAGGAGGAGCTGAGAGTTCTACATCTTCATTTGGAGGCTGCTAGCAGAATACTGGCTTCCAGGCAGCTAGGATGAGGATCTTAAAGCCCACACCCACATTGACACACCTACTCTAACAAGGCCACACCTACTCCAACAAGGCCACACCTCCTAATAGTGCCACTCCCTGGCCCAAGCATATACAAACCATAACATTCCACTACCTGGCCCCCATATGCTTGTTCAAACATATGAGTCTATGAGTCTATTGGGGGGCATACCTAAACATGGCATAATGCAAAATACATTTAGTCCAACTTTAAAAGTCCCCATAGTCTATAGCAGTCTCAACAATGTTAAAAGTCAAAAGTTCAAAGTCTCTTTTGGGATTCAACCAATCACTTAACTGTAATTTCCAAAGCAAGACAGGAAACCAGCTAGGCAAACTCCAAACTCTGTATCATCATGTCTGATGTCAAAGCAGTCTTGAAATCTCCAACTCCTTCATCTTTGTTGACTGCAACAAACTTCTTTCTCCTGGGCTGGTTCCACTCCCTGTTAGCAGCTTTCCTCAACAGATAGGCAATGGCTCTAGCATCTTGAACATCTTGGGATCTCCAAGGTAACTTCAGTGTTACAGCTTCTTGTTTAAATGTCTTGGATTTACACATGATCTTCTGGGCTCCTCCAAAGGGCTGGCATCACTTCTCCAGCTCTGCCTCTGTGGCACACTAAGCTCAGGTTGATCCACTCCAATACCGATGCATTCTTGGTGGTCATCCATGGTACTGACATCTCCAATACAATGGGGACACCCACTACAACTAGGCTACACCAATAGCCTCTCATAGGCTCTGGTCATGGTGCCAAGCCTCAACTCCTTTGCATGACCCCTTCAGTCCTGGACCATCAACTGCAACTGAAGCTGCACCTTCACCAATGGCCTTCCATGGCCTCTCACTGTGCCGAGCCTCAGCTGCTCTCCATGACCCCTTCGTGCTGTCAAAACCAGTACCACCTGGGTGACTCTTACACATTACCAAGTCCAACCGCAGCACAAGGCACAACCTTGGCTATCTCTGGAACACAGCTTCTTCGTGCTCTCAGAAAACACTTCCCAGAAGATTTCACCTCAATAATGCTGGTCTCTTCTTAATCACCACTAATTTCTTAGGTCCAGCTGACCAGCGTCAGGTTCTTAATCACCACTAATTTCTTAGGTCCAGCTGACCAGCGTCAATTGTCCTGGTAGTGTCCTTCTCTTCTTGACTACAAAGCCAGAGACACAGGCTGAAGGTGCCAAGTTCTGCTGATTGCAGGAGCTGGAACATGGTTCCCTCTTTTCCTACTCCTTTACTGCCTAAGCTTGGCTGTCCCGGATCTTGCTTTGTAGATTGACCTTAAACTCGGAGATCTGCTTGGCTTTATCTCCTGGGATTCAAGGTGTGTACCACTGTCTTAGTCAGGGTTTCTATTCCTGCACAAACATCATGAACATGAAGCAAGTTGGGGAGGAAAGGGTTTATTTAGCTTACTTCCACATTGCTGTTGATCACCAGAGGAAGTCAGGACTGGAAGTCAGGCAGGTCAGGAAGCAGGAGCTGATGCAGAGGCCATGGAGAGATGTTTTTAACTGGCTTGCTTCTCCTGGATTGCTCAGCCTGCTCTCTTATAGAACCCAAGACTTCCAGTCCAGGGATGGTACCACCCACAAGGGGTCCCACCCCCTTGATCACCAATTGAGAAAATGCCCCACAGCTGGATCTCATGGAGGCACTTCCCCAACTAAGCTCTGTGATAACTCCAGCCTGTGTCAAGTTGACACACAAAACCAGCCAATACAATTGACCCCTTGTCAACTTGACACACAAACACACCACTTTTAAGCCTCAACCCTTATTTTCTTATTCATCCCCAAGATCTAAAGTCCCACAGTCTTTACATATTAAA
>NW_022196905.1:137983356-138117375 GCF_008632895.1 Mastomys coucha | reverse complement strand
GCTGTCAAGTACCACCTGGGTGACTCTTACACATTACCAAGTCCTGCTACAGCACAAGGTACAACCTTAGCTATCTCCAGAGCATAGCCTCTTTG
This sequence comes from Mastomys coucha, assembly GCF_008632895.1. NCBI lineage: Eukaryota > Metazoa > Chordata > Mammalia > Rodentia > Muridae > Mastomys > Mastomys coucha. The sequence continues at coordinate 138,117,280 of NW_022196905.1, read as the reverse complement.
TGCTCTCAGAAAACACTTCCCAGAAGATGTCACCTCAATGATGCTGGTCTCTTCTTAATCACCGCTAATTTCTTAGCTCCAGCTAACCTGCATCAGTAGTCCCAGTAATGCAAAGTTTTCAATTTTGTAGTTCTGGTATCTTGTTAATCACAGCTGATACTTCAGATCCAGCTAACCAGAACCACAGAATCTTCACAATCAAAACAACATGGCCCTGATAAGAGTCTTTAATCTTCCCTCTGAAATTTCACAAGTCAGGTCTCCATCTTCTGCACTGTTCTAAACATGATCTTCCAAGCTCCTACAGAATATCCCACAGATTTCTTAACAATCAGTGGCTCTTCTAGCTCAAAGTTCCAAAGTCCTTCCACAATCCTCCCCAAAACATGGTCAGGTTGTCACAGAAATACCCCACTCCTGGTACCAATTTGTCTTAGTTGAAGTTTGTATTCCTGCACAAACATCATGACCAAGAAGCCAGTTGGGGAGGAAAGGGTTTATTTGGCTTACTTCCACATCGCTGTTTATCACAAAGGAAGTCAGGACTGGAACTCAAGCAAGCCAGTAAGGAACATCCCTCCATGGCCTCTGCATCAGCTCCTGCTTCCTGACCTGCTTGAGTTCCAGTCCTGACTTCCTTTGTGATAAACAGCAATGTGGAAGTAAGCCAAATAAACCCTTTCCTCCCCAACTTGCTTCTTGGTCATGATGTTTGTGCAGGAATAGAAACCCTGACTAAGACAACCACTATGCCTGGATCTAATTTTAGCTGGGTGGAATCTTGCCCCAAATTACCCCTTAATTTGTTATGTCTTTGAACACAGGATTCAGCTCCATTTCACTTCCTGTTGCCCCTTGAACCATATATTTTATAATTTTCCTTTTTCAGCTTGCTATGCTTGTTTAAAGTGCTCTTCATGAAACCGAACCAAAGAACAGAGTCTATGATGAGTGTTTCTGATACTTCCTTTGTCAATGCAATTAATCTGACTCTCTTTACCTTAGCCTCAGGCAGACCTTTTTTACAAGACAAAAAGTAGCCACATTCTTCACCAAAATACCACAAAAACAGTTTCTAGGCCATATATTGAAATTCTCCACTGAAACCACTTGGGCCAGGTCTGTACAGTTCAAATCACTCTCAGTAACAAAGTCTTCCACATTCCTACTATGATAGCCATTAAGCCACATTTAAAGCATCCTACAGTTTTCCAAATCCAAAGTCCCCAAATCCACATTCTTCCAAACAAAAGCATGGTCAGGCCAAGCACAGCAATACCCCAGACCCTGGTACCAACGTTTTTCTTAGTTAAGGTTTTACTGCTGTGAACAGACACCATGACCAAGACAACTTCTGTAAGGACAACATTTAATTAGGGCTGGCTTATAGGTTCAGAGGTTCAGTCCATTATCATCAAGGTGGGAACATGGTAGCACCCAGGCAGGCATGGTGCAGGAGGAGCTGAGAGTTCTACATCTTCATCTGGAGGCTGCTAGCAGAATATTGACTTCCAGGCAGCTAGGATGAGAGTCTTAAGCCCACGCCCACAGAGAAACACCAACTCCAACAGGGCCACTCCTTCTAATAATGCCACTTCCTGGGCTGAGCATATACAAACCATCACAGCCCTCAACACCTTTCTTAGACACCTGCAGTGGAGCAGTGGATGGGGATGGTAGAACTGAGCTAATAAAAAACCCCCAGCCTTAGCAGTGACCTAGAGAAGAGCTGAAAGGGAGGTGGTTTATACAGTCACTGACCTACCCAGAGAGGAGGCTTCCCCTGCCAGGCCTGGTATTAGGGAGTTCATAAGTTGGATCAAGTGGTATACAAGAAAATCTGGGGGCAAGGGAGGCTCAAAGCAGCATTTTAGGGTGTGGGCAGGTAATCCTAACACTCCAGAGGCTCAAGTAGTCTGCTGGAAGTTAACAAGGAAACCTGTTTTTTCAGACTAGCTGGGCAATCAGAAATGGGGGCATCAGGGTAGTTTGATTAATGCATTAAGTGGTCACATGAGTTCTAAGACAAGAACACATGCCAAGGCCGGGCAGGCAGGCCGGCCAGTGGGGGACATCAGGACTAATGCTCTCTTCTTACAAGAAAGCAGGCAGACGCAGGAGACTGTAAAGTCATAGGACAACGATCCTGGTGCATATAGTGGAGGAGCAACCCTGCATCTAAAGAGTAGAGAGTGGTGCTCGCTTTGGCAGCACATATACTAAAATTGGAACGATACAGAGAAGATTAGCATGGCCCCTGTGCAAGGATGACATGCAAATTCGTGAAGCGTTCCATATTTAAAAAAAAAAAAGTAGAGAGTGAGGACCAACACTGGAAGCTGTCTGTCCTCTCTGCACACCCACCACTGCACAGATCACAAGTCAGCACCTCCATCCAACACACAAAAGGCTAGGGAGAACAACGAGCAGAGGTTCTGAGAGGCTGAAAGCAAGAGCCTCTCATGCCATCACATGGTCTCACTAACCATGTGACATGACCATCACTGGTGACTTGAAACCCCTGATTCAGCTGCTTCCATGTTCAGGAGTGATAGAACTCCAAGCCTTATCTACTGTGTATTTGGTGTTAGAGAGAGGACATATGGCTTCCTGAATGCTAGGACAGCAATCTGCTGTCTGCTCCATCCTAATATCACTTCTTTTGTTAAAGTGTCTAATTCCATTTATTCTTTAATATGTGTCATCACTCCATGTGTATATGGAAAGGCAGAGGACAACTTCCAGGATTCTGTTCTGTCTTTCCACTATGCAGATCTTAGAGGGAACTCAGAAGGCCAGACTGGCGGCAAATGCCCTTATCAGTTAAACCATCTGCCTTATCCCTAAGAACCACCCTTAATGACAATCCTTTCTCTTTTGTCGTAGACAGTAGGGCCCTATGGTTTCTGGACCTGTGACCCTTAGGCTCATCTTCTGCCAGCCCTCACCAAGCCTTCCAAGTTACTTTCCCTACTTTTTTGTTTGTTTGTTTGTTTGGTTGGTTGGTTGGTTTTTTTGGTTTTTCAAGACAGGGTTTCTCTGTGTAGCACTGGTGGTGCGGGAATTTACTTTGTAGACCAGGCTGACCTCGAACTCAGAAATCTGCCTGCCTCTGCCTCCAAGTGCTGGGATTAAAAGTGTGCACCACCACTGCCTGGTCTTTCCCTATTTTTTTAGGTGAGCTAAACTCTTGGCGTCTTCCCTTAGCCCCTTTTCTAGATAACTACAGAGAACTAAAGGATGTAGAGAAGAAGAAACACTGCTTTAAAGCATGTGTATGGCTAGGACCACACCAGAGGGAGGGATTGATAACTTCATCCTCACTCACAAATGCACACATATTAAAAATGACAAGGATTCGAAGGGAGGAGCTTTTAATGCCACTTCACCTTCTCCGGTAGGATGGTCATGAATTCCCTGCGTCTCTCACTATGATACTGAACTCCCAACTCAATTCCCTGAGGCTTTGTTGTTGTTTCAAAACAGAGTCTCACTGTGTACCCCTGCCTATCCTGGAACTGCCTGCCAAGTTCTGCCTGCCTCTGCCTCCCAAGTGTTGGAAAAAAAGTCATGTGCCACTACCACTAGCACATTTGGGAATGTTGTGACTCAAGCCTGACCTCCCATGGGCCCTTTCTACTGTGCCGGGGAAGGAACCCATGGTGTCCTGTATGCTATGCTAGCATTCTACACAGTGAATTTATTTGACAGTCTAAAGTAATTTCTTTTGTTAAAATGTTTTATTACTCTTGTGTGCTCTATATAGTTTGCAATGTCAGAGAGTACTCATTGTCCCCCTTTCACTACAGGAGTCCCACTTGGGTCCTGCACATCAAACCTGAGTAGTCTGGTCTTACAGCAAACTCCTTTATTCCTAAGCCATCTTCCCAGTTCTTAATAACAATCTCATATCTTTGCTCCTAGGAGGCTTATTGGTGAGGTCAGCCTATAGGGACCAAGGTTACCAGGTCCCAAGACCTCTGATCCTAGGGGAAATCTCCTCCCTAGTTGAAAATTCTTCATCTTCCACATTACTTCCTGTAATTCTTGAGGTAAGTTGGACACTTGGTGTTTGCTATAGTAAGCTTCCATCTCCCTTTTCTTAGATGCCTGCTGAGTTCTAAGGGTGTAGATGTCAGAGCAAGATTTAGGTTCACTCTTCCAGCCCCAGGAGGGCACTGGAAGACTTGTTAGGAATATGGTCACACAGTCACAAGAGATCTTACCCAGAGAGGCTATTGAATCACACCAAAGTGAGGTCCTAGGCTGGCTGAAGTGGCATATAGCAGAATGAGGTCCTAAAGCAACACAATGGGTCTGGAACTCCAAGACTCTGCAGCTTCAGGCAAGAAATTCACTAGCTGGAGGTCAGCTTGGGAAACATAGGATGTTCCAGATTAGCCTGGACTATCAAAAATGAGGACTGGGAAGCCTGGGAAGATGAATTTATGGGTAAAAACTTGTGCTCAACAAGCATGGGGACCTGAGTTTTCTATGTCAGTTTAAGCTTGCCAAAGCTGAGGTGACAGGCCAGCACTCTAGGTTCATTACCATGAGAAGGCAAACAGAGACCAGAAACAGTCTCGAAGCTGGTGGGACAGTTAGCTTAGCATACACAATAGATAGCAAGAGACTGTCTTAATTAAAAATGGTGAAAGGTAGGGCTAGGGAGACGGTTCAGTGATAAAGAACACCCACTGCTCTTCCAGAGGACCTTGATTCAGTCCCCATCATCCACAAGGCACTTTACAACTCCTGCTCTAGGTGATCTGGTGCGCTCTTCTGGCCCCCGCAGGCACCAGGAATGCACGCAGTCCACTTAAACACATGCAGGCAAAATACTTATACACAGAAAAACATATATTTTTTTTAAGACAAAAGGTTAGGGACAACACCAGAGGCTGTCCACTGGCACCTCTCCCTCCCTGTACCTCTCCCCCCAACCACCCCCCTCTGAGACATTTAAACTACTTAAAGTGAATGAGCAGAGATTCTTCGGCAGAGCCTTTAATGTTTCATGTTCTCATGTGACCATGTAGGATGGCCATGGGCTCACTGTGCTGCTCACAATGAGACTGAACTCCTGAAGTAGTGCTTCCTGCCTTCCAGAGTGCTAGCATTACAGGCCTGAGCCTTGGTGTGTTTATGTAGAGGGAACCCATGGTTCTCTGCATTCTAGGGGATCACTCTACCCTCTAAGCTAGGTGGTTCCATAGTCCTAGTGTTTTCCCTTTTAAAAAGGTTATATTACCTTTCTAGTGTTCTGGGAGGTTAGAGGACAGCTTATAGCACTTGTCTTCTTCCACTGTATTAGGGATGGAATTCAGGTCATCAAGCTTGGAGGCAATGCCCTTTACCTGCTGAGTCATCCTTCTTAATGACACGCCCACCTCTTTGCTTCTCTAGGAGACTTGGGACCAACACCATCAGGCCCTAAGACCTCTGATCCTCAGGCTTAAGTCTATTGCTGCCCTCCAACCACTTGGGTCTCCCCAGTTGAGGAAAATTTCTCAAGTCTCCTACATTACTTCCTCCAGTTCTTAAGGTAAGTTGGACACTTGGTGTGTCTGCTGTCCTATGCCTCCATTGCCCCTTCCCAGATACCTGCAGTATATTAAGGATGTAGGTGTCAAGGTGGGTGATGAATTTATAGCTCAGGTAGCAATCTGAAGGAGATCTGGAAGGAAGTAACAATAGCTCTACCCAACAGGGTCTTGATCCATGCCAGTAGGGTCAGGCGCGTCCCAGCTTGGAACAAGCGTTAGAAGGAGACAAAAAGCAGTGTGTGGTATGGGCTTCTAATCCCAAAACTCAGGATGCTCAGTTTTGAGTTTAGCCTGAGAAACAAAGGGTAGTCCAGGACTAGTCTGGAAGGTCAACAACAACAACAACAACAACAACAACAACAACAACAGTGGAATTTTGGGAGAGTCTTAAGAATAATCTTTACTGGCATTTTTGATTAAAAGTAACAGGCAGCTGGGCAGTGGTGGCGCACGCCTTTCATCCCAGCACTTGGGAGGCAGAGGCAGGCGGATTTCTGAGTTGGAGGCCAGCCTGGTCTACAGAGTGAGTTCCAGGACAGCCAGGGCTACACAGAGAAACCCTGTCTCAAACCCCCTCACCCCCCAAAAAAAGTAACATAGGCAGTCAGGCAAGTTAGCACTGGCAAATTGTAGTAATTTTAGTGGAGACATAGTTGCCTGCCACTTGTTTTTCATGACTTAGTGGTACCAACATACATGTTTGACAGTGAGTGTGGGGTAAGGATGTTTCTGTGACTAGAACCTCAGCTAGTTTGGTTTGTGGATGGAAGACATCCTCCTGGTATATAAACTGTCTTTCAACAGAGTCAGCTTCTGTAGGAGGGAGGAGTCTTCCCACATCTGCAAAGTTTGTTTAGATGATGTCAAATGTCATATGATACAAAGTGTAAGTTACATCAACTGCTTCATATTTGCATACCCAGCACTCAGGGGGCTGAATTAGGAGGATTGCTTTGAGTTCTATTCTATCCTGGGCCACACAGTGAGAGCCTGTCCCAACAAATGTAATAGTGGATGAAGGAGATGGGTCATTTATTGAAATAGTTTTACATTTATTTGGTGTTGGGCGGGTTGCACATGTACTGTAGCATGGCATGCTTGGGGTGGAGATCACAGGACAACTGGAGGAGACTAGTTCTCTCCTTCCACCATGCTGGTCCCAGAAATCTAACTCAGGTCCTGAGGCTTTCAGCAAGTACCTTTTCAAACTACCTAGCCATTTCACTGGTCTTTCCACTGATCCTTCAATAAAGTTCTTCCAAGCAGGAAGAGCTGAGATAGATGGCCATAATTCATGTCCAAATGCCAAGTGTGGTGACATGGACTTGCTTGCCTAGGTCTGGGGTGGTGAAATAAGTCAGGTTCCTGAGCCTTTCTGGCCAACCAGTCTAGCCTTCTTGGCATGTTCCTGGCCAGTGAAAGTCACTGTCTCAAAAAAAAAAAAAAAAAGTAATAGCATCTAATGATGTCTGAAGTTCTCTTCTGGCACACACACACATACCTCACAGATGCTAGACATGATTGTGCACCCCAGTTATCTCAGTTCTCCTGAGACTGGCGTAGGAGGATGAGTGGTTCAAAGTCAGCTACACAGCTAGTTTTAGGCCAGCCAAGACTATATGACAGCCAAGACTATATGATACCCTCTCTCAAAAAGCCTACCCTCAGAAAAGGAATGATCTGGACATAGCATACTTATATTGCCCAGAGTGGTGGATATGGCAAGAATTGCAAAGAGGCAATTCTCTTAACTCTGAGATGTCTGCACAATCTTCTAGAATACACTCTGAGCTTTAGGGAGCTGCTTTCCAAGGCCATGGCAGACAACCTGAAGTGCTCACGCTGGAAGAGTGCTTCAGGCAGTGGTCTTCTGTAGATGCTGTCATGCTCTTACACTGCCAGGGAGCAGAGAGGGGACACAGCACAGGACATGTGGATCGTGGGCGGTGCTTGATGGATACCATCTAACCAAGCTCTTGATTCAGTATGATGTGTCGTTAACCTCTGTTCTCCACACACACAAACATAGGTGAGTCCCCCTACCACGCACACACAAATATACAGGAAATATGGGAGCTATTGACAGTTGGCTTCCCAATGAGCATGCACACCTGCAAGTATGTCCATACACATACTACACAAATATGTTAGCAGTTGAAAAGAAAAAAAAAGCACTTGATATTGACTTCTGTTTTTGACATACGCAAGTACACACACTCAGACATATCACACACACAAAACGTTTTCATAGTGAAATTGCTAAGGTGATCTGAATTAAAGAACATCAAACTTTGTGTAAAATGAAATTAGAAGTGGGGGCCATTTGAGAATGTCCCATCCACTGAGTGGGGCTACATTTTCTTTCTTCCCTTGTTTAATCTGTGAGCTCAGCACTTGCAGATTGAGGTGGAGGTTGTTGAGTTTAAACCCAGTTTACAGAATAAGATCCTGCCTCTAAAAATAAACACCAAAACCTCTTCTTAATAAATCCCAACAGAGCTGGGGGAGAACTTCTGACTTCAAAGGGAAGTGTTTTAAATATCATAAGGTTTGGTTGAATAACTAGTTCCTCAGTTCCTTGGTATTTGAAGTTAGTTACCTGGATAAGGCAAAGTACTGAGCCAGTCTGTTCTAGAATCACAGTCTGCCATTTTCTTTAAGACAGGGTCTCACTCTATAGTCTTGGCTGACCTGGATTACAGACATACACCATCACACACACACACACACACACACACACACACACACAGAGAGAGAGAGAGAGAGAGAGAGAGAGAGAGAGAGAGAGAGAGAGAGAGAGAGGAGAGAGAGAGGAGGGAGGGAGGAGAGGAGAGAGGAGAGAGAGAGAGAGGAGAGAGAGGGGAGAGGAGAGAGATTAATTTTTCAGACAGGATCTCACTCTGTAGTCCAGGCTGATTTGAACTCATGGCAATCCTTCTGCCTCAGCCCCTGAATTCTAGGATCACAGACAAGAGTTACTTTACCTTTTGCAAATTTCTTAATAATGTTTAAAGGTCTACAATGGTGAAATTCCATAACCATTTTTTTGTAAAGAAGAAAGTTGTGGTGTTAATCTTGACAGGAGATGCTGAAATGTGAGCAACTAGGATTTTCTTTCTCCCTTTTAATTCCTCAAAGTACTTGAGTTTTTTTGCTCCAAATACACAATGGAAATTTTATGGCCAACCTACAGGGACTGTAATGAAGTTGGTAGCATGAGTAGGAACAAGCTCCTGACCTCTTTATCATGTTAAAATCTTAGCAAAACAGGCTGTGGCTGGAACAAATGAAAAAGGAAATGTGGAGTTGGAGTTTTATTGTTTTGAGACTGGGAATCCCTCTGTAGCACAGGGTGCCTTTAAACTTGTGATTCTCCTGCCTCAGACTCACCTGTACTGAGAATCATTAAAACGGAACTTTTAATGCCCAAGCTAAGGAGTTTAGCTTCTTCTCTGGCCCTCTTCTCTTCTCTGAAGAGGGGAAATGACATGCTCTGATCTGTGTTTTAAAATAAAACAAAAAACTGTGTCCACAATAGTAAAGTAAAACCAGATTGAGTGCTGGAGGAGTCAGTTAGACTAGGCTTAGTGAGAAAGAAGGCAAGTGGGTGGTGGTCAGGACTACTGCTCTTTGGGTCAATAAGGTACAGTGAAGTGGTGGTGTAAGGGGTGAAAGATTCTGGTCAGCAGGGAATGCACTTCAGGGGCGTGTCCTAAATAGGTACCACAGGTAGGTGCTGGAGGGGAGAGAATGCAAGGATGAACTACTTTGTCCAGCCTCGGGATCCAGGAAGTGACAAGAAGTATGACTGTAGGATTGGGGAGCAAGAGCCCACCCAGTTGCCTCAACCTGCAGAGCTAAGGCTTGAAGTGAGATGCCGATGGGGGTGCATGGTCTGTCCCAGCGGGGCTACATAAGGTAGAGACAGTGGGGTCCCCGTCGCGGCGAGGGCCGGTGGGTCTAAAAGTCAGACATCGCGGAGTCCAGTGGCTCCGTCGCCGTAGTGCGCAGGACCAAGATCAGGAGCGGCATCAGCTTCCAGGAATGGGAAGCTCAGGTGTACTGTAGCTTCAGGGCCCCAGCTGGGGCCGCTCCGGGAACTGTGGACGGAAGCGGCCCCTCCCCGCTCTGCGCCGCACACCCAGCCAATCAGGGCATCCCGCCAATCAGGGCGTCAGACCAATCAGTGTGCTTTCTGTAGCGGCGCCCGGCGCTTAGCTGACGCGTGTGGCCAGCCCGCGCCCCGCCGCCCTTGGGCGACGGCCCCTCCCGCGCTTGCCGGGCCCGTTAGCTGCGCGCCGCGCCTCTTGCGCGACGGCCCCTGGGCGGCGGAGGCCGTGGCGGCGGCGCGTGCGGGCGCGGCCCTGGCGCGCCCCCTGGCGGCCCGTCCGGCAAGCTGCGGGTGCGGCGCTGACCCGGAGGCGGCGGCGGCGGTGCCCGGATGGAGGCACGTCATTGTCCCCCGCCGGGTGGCTGGGCTGTGTGCGGCGGCGGCGGCGGCGGCGGCCGAGGGGGATGGAGCGAGTGCCGAGCCGGGTCAGGTAAGCTCCCGCCTCCTTCCCGCCCGCTGCAGGCCGGCGTGGGGCCGGGTCGCGTGTCCCTGCTTCGCGGCCTTAGCCGCCCCACCACCTTCAGCCGGCTGCGGCCCGCCGGGACTAGCGCGGCCCCTCGCCCGCCGCCCCCTCTACAGCCGCCGGGCGGCCCGGGGACCCCACGGCTGCGGGACCGGTGTCGGTGCCGCCCGGCCGGGCCAGGCCCGCAGAGCAGGAGGCGGTGGCCACGGCGGGCGGGCTCGCTGCGAAGGCAGCGCTGGGGTTGCACGGGAAGGGCCGGACCCCCCTGGTTGCCATGGCCACCGCGCTCCCACCCCCACCGGCTCCAGCCCGCCCCCTCGGTCCGCTGCTCAGGCCGGGCTGCAGCCGGCAGCTCCCGGGCCGCCCGGCGCGTTTGGAGCTGCTGGGGTGGGCGTGTGCACGCCGGGACAGTGTAGCCGGCGTCCGGGGCCCGCCCGCCGCCCCCCGCGTGGCTGCCACCTCCGGCTCCAGGGCGCCCCTCGGAGCTCGGGGCCAGCCTCCCCGCCCCCACCCCTACCCCCACCCCACCCCGACAAACTTTCCCACCCGGGCGCGGTCCACTTGGCTCCTCAGCAGAACACCCGAGTTGCCCACGCCGGAGCGGACACCCGAAAGGAGAGGCGGACAGCAGAGGGTGTTGGGGTGGGGGGAGGAGCCCCGTAGCTCTTTCCCCTCCGAAAAAAGCGAGTGTGCCTTCCTCCCTCAGGTTCTTTATCTTTTAGGGCACGAAGAACCAACTTACCTGGAGGAAAAGGCGGGTGGGAGGGATCGGATTCAGATGTTTGAAATGAAAATTTGACGGGACCAAAGTTTTACAATCTAGGACTTTAACCTCCCTAGAATACAGTTGAGATTACTTTTGTTGAATAGCTCTTTTATACTTGAAGGCCTTAGGACTTGCTTGTTTGTGGTTCTTTCAAGTAAATACACTCAAGTAGCAAAAAGTGTTGGGAAACTAGTTAACGCCCCTTTTACAAAGTAACAACCGCATCCAGGTTCTCACAGCTGTTTATGGAGGATAACTTTTCTTCAAAGCGAGCATTTTAAACATTCTACTTTTACCATGTCACTCATTCAGATGCTTAGGTCTGTGAATAATGAGTTACACTTATTTGTTTTTACTCAGGGACAGTTTCACTTTCTTTTCTGTAATCATTGACTCAAACAGTAAGTATTTGGTTTGCAAAGTTTTATGGCTAATCGTTCTGTTTACCTAAATACAATTAAAAACCAAGTGGTATCTTTTTAAAATTTCTTAGAAAGGAAATGTTACAAGAACTTGTATAATATTGTTTATGAAGAATTCGCATATAACAGGTTTTTTAAAATGTGTTGACCTTATTTCTTCAGTGTATGTGGAGTGACACAATGTTTAAATAGTGATATTCTTTCTTAAAATGGAAAAGATAAATGTAGCCTGGCATTTACTCATCATAAAAGAGACCTAAGCAAGTAAAAGTTCTTAGTCTTGCACATTTATCCAGCTTTGGTCCTTGTTCAGGTTTCAAATGGACTGTTGTACAAAAGTGTTAGGAAAGGCTCACCTCTGATTAAAGTAGTTAACTTTTACAGTCCATTTTGAACACTGTCAGAAGCTTTACTTAGAATAAAAACAAGAGCCACATGAACCTGTCTTACACAAGATAGTTGGGTCTTAAGAAAGATTGTCTCTATTGAAAGTGGAGTTTAGTTTGATCCCTGATGGCTTTAGGGTGATATTCATTGAATATCTAAGTGAAGAAGATCAATGGATTCTGTTATTCGTGCCAGAATCAAAACAAAAACATACTTATTGATGACTTGACTTGTGTTTTCCTTAATATTTATCTCCTAAGCCTATCACCCCGCCTTTGCTAGAATAAGTACAGTGTTTTGTTTGGTTGTTTGTAAATCATTGTATGGAAAGGTTACTTGTCCAGGAAAATCAAGAGGTTTTACTATTAATGTTATTTTAAGTAAGGATAGACTAGCCTTTCCTTTTTACCAAATTTTGGCTTTCTTCCTTTACCTCTCCCTCCCGTTTCTTTTCTTTCATCAACACTACGTGTGTGTGTGTGTGTGTGTGTGTGTGTGTGTGTGTGTGTGTATGTATGTATACATATAACACATATACACGCACATATATGTATATATATGTATAAATACATGTACACGCACATATATGTATATATATGTATATATATGTATATGTATATATATGCATATATTTTGCCTGTAGCATGAGCAATGTATAAACTTTATTTGGATAATAGGCCCAAGTTTTCTTGTGACTGAAGGTGATATATCTTCAATTGATTAAGTATTCAAGTTATTGACTTTCTGATTTTATGTAACTGCCCCTACATTGTTAAGGTTGTAACTTCACTTGAATTAAAAATTGTAAACAAGAACGTTGAAACTTTAAAGAAACAACTTGATTGTAAGCACCAAGCACATGGTGACATCTGTTCACTGAAGTGGCAAGTACATGAGTATTTTATTACCCTGTGTACTTTAAAAGTGTTGAATTTTTTAAATGCCAAATTTTAGAGGTACTTCCTTAATTCAGAGGATTTAAAGAATTAAATGAGATACCATATATAAATCATTCAGCACAAGCTGATGCTAAAAGCAAACACTAGTTATTTCCTGTTTGCATGATTTCATTCATTTATTGAACACATGTTTGGAAAGCTTTCCCCATACCAGGTGTGGTGGAGTAAGTTTTTACCGTAGAAATCAGCACAAGTTTTTAGGATTGGTTTCTGACCCAATCTTGGGGGTGAAAGGTGTTTTCAAGGAAACCCTTTAGGATGGGTTTCTAATCCAGTCTTGGAATGAAAGAAATTGTCAGAGAAAGCATTCCAGAGGAATGAGTTCTAAACCTGACAACTGAAAGTTGCCAGAGGTAGAAAGATGGAGAATATGTAAAGAATAGCTTGGAGGAGCTCTGGAAGAGCAGGGACTAAAAATGGACCCTGTGTATGGTGGGAGCATAATGTGCGGAGTGTTCCAGAGACCAAAGCATGCCAAGTTCAGATGCTGGGAAAAAGATGGGGAGGGCAGTGGAGCACTCCTAAAAGGTTTTCTTCAAGGTGTGACAAGTAGATTTGGCTGCCTGGACATTTTGAGGACCATTCCTAAAAGCACTTTGCTGACTTAGGTTGCATAATGGCTAGACACCGGCCTGCTGGGCGTTTTGGCTCAATCACTGACCTTGCAGATTTTGGCTGATCTTCCAAAGGTTTATCATGAAAATTTAGCAAGTAAATATATATTCAGCAATTAATATGATACCTAGCACATTGAAAAAAAAACTCAATTAGTAGATTTAAAAATAAGATTCAGAGATTTAAATATGTATTTGTGTCCAAAGTTTGATGTTAGTAAAATTACAGGTTTAATTTTAAAAGTTAAAATACTATACTTATAAATACTGGACTTTTTCAGAAAAATGCATTTGTTTCACTGGTAAGACTTTTCCATAGCTAAAATTTTTCAAAACTTCAAATTTCACACAATGGTATTTTAGACTTTCAGTTAAAAATTAAAGCTAAATATTCTCTTTATGCAATTGAATTGATTTTTTTCCCCTGAAAAATGGTATATGAATTGAAAATGTAGTCAAATATGTTAAAGTATAGACTGTTTCTAGTTTTAAGTAGTAGAGTTAAAAAAAAAGTGTTTTTAGTGTACATAATTGTGAATTGAGGTGCCTAAGTATAGACTGTGATGGTTTGGGGATAAGGTACAGGAAAAAGGTTTTTTGGTGGTGGTGCTGCTGCTGCTTCCAAAACAAAGGTCTTTCAAGACAGAGTCTTGTACTGAGTTCTTTATCTTCCTGCCTCCACTTCCATTGCTGGGATTGCAGGCATGCACCACTAAAGCTAGGCAAGACCTCTACCAACCGAGCTACATCCCTGTCCCCACTAAGGTTTTTCTATTTGTTGGATGATTTATTTAAAGATAGTTTTACTTGGTTAGACACACGTTTTGAGGATATAGTGACTGACAAGTAGACTGCTCTTTTCACTCTTTGAAACAAATGTACTTTTTGTCTTTTGCAGGGTTGAAAAATGACCATAGTTGACAAAACTGAACCTTCAGACCCATCAACCTGTCAGAAGCAACCTGGCAGTTCTGAGGCGGTCTCTCCTGAAGACATGGACACAGGCTCTGCTAGCTGGGGTGCTGTGTCTTCTATGAGTGATGTCTCAAATCATACACTTTCATTAGGGCCAGTGCCTGGTGCTGTAGTTTATTCTAATTCGTCTGTACCTGAAAAATCAAAACCATCACCACCAAAGGATCAAGGTATGATGGCAGAGTTCCTGCTAGGAACTCTGTTACAGATAGATGATTCAGTAGGACATTGGTTTTTAAGATTGACACTATTTTACTTTAATGCGCATTCATTAATTTACCTACCAATCCACCCACATACCATTATTACCATGTATCACAAATAGGATAGATTGATTTTTAGTTGTCAGATGTGAATTTTTTTAATTCCCAATTTCCTGAAGGATAGACTTTTATCTTGGCCTCAAACTCATTATGTAGCCAAAGCTGGCCTGATTGTTTTGTCTTCTTAATTCTCTTGTCTCTACCTCCTGAATGCTGGGGATCAAACCCCTTGACTTTCTCTGCATTCTGAGGAGGCATTCTGTTAATTGAGCTACATTTCTAGACTGTTATTATGGAAAAGTATAAGAAAATATAAAGTTGTAGGTCCAATAAACTCTCATACATCCATCATCCACCTGCCAACAATTCATGGCCTCCTATCTGAACCTCCAGCCACAGACTGTGTGTGAGTATGTGTGCCTTAACACCCTCTTCTAGCCTTCACAGCATGGTAGCTTGTATGTGCACAGGTGTGGCACACATACAGAAATACAAATAAATCTAGTTAATATTTTTATTTCTCTTATATAATTTTTGAAAACTGTATTATTAAGTGTGTGTGTCCATGTTATGCTATGTATGTAGAGGTCAGAAGATAAGTTTCTGGGGTCATATTCTCTGCTTCTGCTACAGGCTCCATGATTAAGCTTAGGTTGTCACACTTATGTGGCAAGTTCTTTTACCTGCTGAGCCCTTCATTCTTTAGTTTGTACCCCTACCCTGTGTCCTTAAAGGTGGTTTGTTGAAGAAGCCATGTGAATGTGGAGTTAATCTCATCCTAGGCTCCAGACTTTGTCCTCTGTGTTTGTGGCAGGCTAGTAATGAGGTCCTGATTAAATTCAGACATTGCTATGAATTTTGCTTGTTTGTTTTTAATTTTTTGCTCTCTTTTCTTTAAGTCCTAGGTGATGGCATTGCTCCTCCTCAAAAGGTCCTATTTCCATCTGAAAAGATTTGTCTTAAGTGGCAACAAAGTCACCGAGTTGGCGCTGGGCTCCAGAATTTGGGCAATACATGTTTTGCCAATGCTGCATTGCAGTGTCTGACTTATACACCACCCCTCGCCAATTACATGTTATCCCATGAACACTCCAAGACATGTGAGTGCCTCGTGCTCTTGAGTTCATGTTTTTAGTGCTGTGGTTTGCTTCCCTAATGCTGTCTTCTGAAGTGAACGTGGAGTGTTTAGTGATGTTCCATTACCATGGGCTTGGTGTTAGCTTAGTGGTAGTGTGCTCACCTAGCATGTATAAGGCCCTAGGTTTATTCCTCAGCCCCAAGTTAAATGATCACTGAGAAGTTGGTTGAGGATTGGTTTTGGTTTGCATGAGGAACATTTCACACCTAATTTGATCTGTAAAGTATTTCAGAAGAAGCTTATTTCGTTAGCTTTTGACATTTCAGAATCCCTTGATTTGTTTGTGTGTGTGTCTCTCAGTCTTAGTCTCATTATGTAATTTTTCCTTTCACTATGTAATCTTAAAATCAGGTCTGATATCCTTCTCAGCCTCCCAGGTGTGACTTGGCATTCCTAATTTTTACATCTCTTTTAACTCAGTAGAAACCCAGCTCAGTGTTGGCTAGTGAAATTTGGACTTAAATCGTTTAGTTTGATGGTTATCTGCTATCCCTACCCCTTGCCACAGTTCTTTTGAGGTGTGATAGAAAACCTGTACTTTAGATTCACAAGTTGATGCATGTTGACTTTGTGTACATCTCTGAGACTATTACCACAGTTATATTCATCAAGCCCAAAAGTTTCCTGGTGCCTCTTTGCAGTCCCCACTTCCTCTGCCCAGGCAACTGGCTGCTCTGCCCCCTTACAACAGATTAG
This sequence comes from Mastomys coucha, assembly GCF_008632895.1. Taxonomy (NCBI): domain Eukaryota; kingdom Metazoa; phylum Chordata; class Mammalia; order Rodentia; family Muridae; genus Mastomys; species Mastomys coucha. The sequence continues at coordinate 138,100,940 of NW_022196905.1, read as the reverse complement.
CTTGATTTTATTTACTTTTTTGTATGTTGCATATATGGAGTTACAGCATATATATTGTTTTATTTTACCCGATTTGACATAATTCAACATTATTCTGTTGGTTGAGGGTAGCAGCCTGTTTTGAGCTGTCACAAATTACACAACTACACACTTGGGAAGTGAATGCAAGAGGATTACCAGAGTGAGTTCCAGGCCAGTCTGGGTTACCTGGGATCCTATCTCCAATAAATAATGAAAAAAACAAGTCTTTGTAAAATGTATATATATTTTTTTCTCTTAGGTACATGTGTAAGAATGAAATGGCTTCCTCCTGTTCTGGGCACATAACTTTTAAACATTTCAGAACCAGCAGAGGATAAGTTCTGTTCATACCATTTCCTATACAAGATTTGTGCAAGGCTTTTATTTATTTATTTATTTATTTTTTTGTACTGGGGCTTGAGACTAGCGTGCCATGCCTGCTAGGCTAGGCAAATGGTCTACCTCTCAGCTGTGCCCTCAGCCCTGTCTTCACCATAGAGATCGTTCTCAGGAAGGTTTAGTAGTGTCTTCTGACTGTTAGGACTTCTCTGTACTTCTCTGATTAGTAATGATGTAAACATCTTGTGGGGACTTGAACTCTAGATGTTTACTTGGCTGAAATGAAATGTCTATTCAATTGTTTTTCCTGAGATAGAATCTCATGTAGCCCAGACAGGCTCAGCCACTTCTGATCTTCCTGCTTTTACTCTTGAGGCCTGGGCTTACAGGTATTCAGATCCAGGGCTTCCCGCATGTGAGGGGAGAAGTCTGCCAGTTGAGCTGTAGCTCCCTCTCCCCTTTAAACAGTTTTCTCTCTAAAAACTAGTTTTCCAATATGTTGAATTTTGAGAGTTACAGTTTTTGGAAATGGTAGACTGAGATTTGTAAATGTTTTTTCCTATCTCCCAGGGGTCTCTTCATTCATCTCAGGGTCTTTTCATTCATCTCAGAGTCTCTTTGGAAAATGTGTTTTTACTTGTCGGAATTTGGAGTTCATTAATTTTTTTATTTTTTATCAATTGTATCTTAAATGTTCTATTAAGAAATATTGAGCTGGCAAGATGGCTCAGAGGGTCAGGTTGATTGCTACCAGGCCTGACAATCTGAACTCAATATCCAGAACCCCTGTTGTAGAAGGGAAGAATTGACTCCCCCAAGTGATCCTGTATACATCGGCATATATGTTGAAACATAACACACACACACACACACACACACACACATACACACACACAAGTAAAATGTAAAAAAATCTTTACCTAGTCTGAGGTCAGAGATATTTTTACTACATTTTCTTCTATACATTACCTACTCTTCTTCTATACATTACCCAAAGGGCCCGTGATACCTTTCTAGTTAATTTTCGTTTGTGATATGAAGAATGTGTGTGTGTGTGTGTGTGTGTTTTCCCTTTCAGTGCTGGGGAGTTAAATGCAGGGCCTCATGTATACTAAGTGAGTGTTTCCCCACCGTGCTACAAAGGTCTCTGCTGTTGCAGTTGTTCACACTGGACTCAGAGTAGTAGCCTTCCTCCACCAAAACAGCTGACACCTTTGCCTTGCATATCTGCTGCTTAATAAACACTTTACTTTGGGTACATTTCTTCTCTTGATTTTAAAGTAGTCAGGATACACTCATCCCCCAGGCTTCCCAGATGAGTTACATGAACACTAGTGATAGTAGCAAGCTCTGTACACACATGGTAGCAGCTGGCACGATTGCTGCATCCTGGGCATCTATCTGCCCCTCATTTCTGGTCTACCTTCCTGTTGCACATTGTTACATTTTGCTCATTTGGATTCTTATCTTGCAGGCCACGCAGAAGGATTTTGTATGATGTGCACAATGCAGACGCACATTACCCAGGCACTTAGCAACCCTGGGGATGTTATCAAGCCGATGTTCGTCATCAATGAAATGCGGCGTAAGTCTCACTGCAGTAGCTCAGGGCAAATCTCTGTCTAGTTATCCTCCATACTTTTTCCTTCTTGACACACCTCCCGAATCCTCTCAAATGCTGACAGGGTCATAGGTGTGTAACACTGTGTGGGGCTTATATGCACTTTTTTTTCTTACACACTTTTTGCTTTCTGAGACAGGGTCTCCTTTGTCTCAGTCTGGCCTAACTCCCTGTCCTCTGCTTTCCACATCCCAAGTGCCACATCCCAAGAGCATAGGTGTGTGTTGTCATGCCCACTGTATTGATGTGCTTTTTGCTTTTCCTACTGCAACTTTTGATCATTTTTAGCCAAGTTGTAATAAAAAGGAACACAAAACTTGTACAGGCTTCTAGGTGAGTAGTTAGGTGACAAGGTAATTATACAATGACAAACTATAATCCTTTTGCTTAAAAAGATGCTGAAAGTCAGAGATTACCTGTGTGTGGTGATACACACTTGTAATCCCAACACTTGGAAACTGAAAGCAGGAGGATCAGGAGTTCAAGGTCGTCTTCAGTTACATGGAGAGGTGGAGGCCTGACTGAGATACATAAGACTCAGCCTCAAAAAACAAGTCATTGTGGGATTTTTGCAGGCACATAGTTCAAGGTGTTGCTTTTAGGTGTTGCTATGGCATAAGGTGTGTAATAATAAAGCCTTGTCTTTCTTCACATCTTATAGGTATAGCTAGACACTTCCGTTTTGGAAACCAAGAAGATGCCCATGAATTTCTTCAGTACACAGTTGATGCCATGCAGAAAGCATGTTTGAATGGCAGCAATAAGTACGTATAGCAGAGCATATGTTGCTTCATTAGATCATGCACCCAGCCTGTCTCCTTGAAGGCACATAGATCAGTCCACTGTATCTTGGTGTCTCATAACCTTTTCCCAAGATAAGCAGAATCTTAGAATGATAATGCTTACTGTAACCATTTGGTTTTGTTGCTCTTAGATGCTTGGCAATAGGCTTCAGTCTTGTTGCTGTGTAGTTTCCACATCTGAATGTAGCTCCTTTTACTTTTTAGCCATGCTTTATGGTTTCCTTGTTCACCTTCAGACTTAACAATCTGCTCCTAACCCCACTTCTGTCTGCAGTTCTGTAGTTTCTTAAAACCCAAATGCAGACTCAGGAGGACTGAAGATGAAGGTGCTAAGGCACCTGCTGTATCGCAGACAGCCATGCACAGCACAGCATATACCTTGCTCTTTGCTCTCATTCACTCACAGTTAAAGGATTGGTCTGAGTGAACGCTAGTGCTGAGCAGAAGGCGCTCTGCCTTCAGCTCCCCTTGCCAGGCCTTGGGAAAGAAAAGAAGGCCAGGTTTGCAAAGGATGCCTTCTCCATTCTCTGCCTCAAGTCCCCTCATGACAGAGTGCCTTGTGTCCTCTTCACGTCTCTAGCTGAGACACATTCTGATGTTGTCATTTGTGATTCTCCTGAGTTCTTATTTCTGTATAAGCATAGATGCTTTTAGAATGTACAGACAGTATCTATAGCAGTGTTTGCCAGGCTCTCATGTCACCGTCTGATTGTTTTTCAGATTAGACAGACACACCCAGGCCACCACCCTGGTCTGCCAGATATTTGGAGGCTACCTAAGATCCCGAGGTAAAATTTTTGTTTGAAGGTTCATCATAACATACATGCTTACAGTTTTAAATGTTAACAGGGGTGCACGATAGTAGTGAAAAGTAGATCCCAGGTCTGCCCAGACTTCTGTTTACAGTATAACCTTCTGGTGCTTCCTTATGCATGCACAAGCTGGGAGCATGCTATGTATAAGATTTTCATATTTCTCTTACTGTCAGAAATCTTATGTGTGAACACAGAGATGTAAGAAGTCAGTTCCATTTTATTTCCTATTGAGGGAGAAGTCAGTTTCTGTTCTGGTAGTATCCAGTACACGTACCTTTGTGTGTACAACTGTGTGTTCAGGGTAAAGTCTTCTAATTTCTGAATCATGCAGTATACAGAGGGTACAGTAATTTATATTCCAACCAGGAGCTCCTAGGGGCTAGGCTCATCACATTTATACCCATAGTACAGAGTATTTATTTACAGTTGTTTTTTCATTGTAATAAAAGTCGCACTCTTTAAGTTCTTTATTTTGAAGTATTATCTGTTCTTTCAGTAGTTGGTAAGGCAATAAGTAGACTTTACTCACTGTTCATATTTTCTTTTATTTCAGTAAAATGTTTAAATTGCAAGGGTGTTTCAGATACCTTTGATCCATATCTGGACATAACATTGGAGATTAAGGTGAGCTCAGTAGTTCATAGTAGTGAAGTTAAACATTCTTCCGTTGCCTTGGACTTTTTATGCATTCTCATCTTAACCAAACTTAGAGAATTGTTACTCTTAGAAGCTTTAGCTCATTGATTTTTTTCACACTCTTTTGTTGTTGCTTGGAGCTTTTGTTTTTCTGATTATAGATTCAGTTTTGTGCTTACTATATAAAGAAGAAATATTTCAGAGAAATGTAAAACTTGCCTTGGAATTCATTCTTTAGTGCTGTAATCTATACTGTTCTACAAGTATATTGCTTGCTTTAAAAAAAAAGTGTTTATAATCTTCAGTGTACGCATGTAAGTGTGTATCTGCATGTGTGCACGTTTCATCTGTCTGTCCATCTCAGCCTCTGGCAGTGTGCATGGTAACGTGACGTTTATGCCTCTTTCCTAGGCTGCACAGAGTGTTACCAAGGCATTAGAGCAGTTCGTGAAGCCAGAACAACTGGATGGAGAAAACTCCTACAAATGTAGCAAGTACGACTGGGTGGACTTCTTCCCACTTTCCCATGATGATTCCAACTTAGAAACTGGCTCAATTTTCAGTGCTTTTTTTATTGATTTTTTTCCCTTTGGTTCTTTTTGGTTTGAGTGTTGGGTGTTGAGTCCAGAGTCTCACATGTGATTGGCAACTGCTGTTAGCCACTTAATGTCATTGTTTATCAAGTGTTGTCTTTTTAAAGGCAGGGTCTTTCTTCTGTGTGGCCTAGCCTGGCTTTTGATCTTTGATTATTCTGAACTGCCAACTTACATCTCTGTCATGTTATTGGTCAGTTCCCTCTGTAATTAATATTACTCCTCTGTGTATGTGGGTGTTACAGATGATTGAACCTGGGCCCTTGTGCATACTAAGTGAATGCTTCACTGCTAACCTCCAGGCCTCATGGAATTTTTAATTTTATAATTTTGACTGTTGATCCAAGGTTTTTGTTTAGTTTTCTTGTTTTAAAATATTTTTTTTTATTTTTTATTTTATATACATTGGTGATTTGACTGGATGTGTGTGTGTATGTTTGTGTGTGTGAGTGTGTGAGTGTGTGTGTGTGTGATACTCTGGAACAGGAGTAATAGACAGTTGTGTCCTGCCATATGGGTGCTAGGAATTGAACCCAGGTCCTCTGGAAGAGCAACCAGTGCTCTTCACTGCTGAACCATCTCTCTAGCACTTTTTTAAAAATCTTAAAGTAAGGTGTTTTAGAAAGTAAAAACCAAAACACTGGAGACATTTCTACACTGAGCATCCTAACCCTTCCTCCTTGTGCTTCAAGGTGCAAAAAAATGGTTCCAGCTTCAAAGAGATTCACCATTCATAGATCCTCTAATGTTCTTACCATTTCACTGAAGCGTTTTGCCAACTTTACCGGTGGAAAAATTGCTAAGGTATGTACGCGATTCATCATTGTTCTCATCTCTATACATTGAGTTTTCCCCTCTTTTCTTCACAGTTAATGAAGGGTGAAGTGGTCAAGATACACAGTAATGTGCAAGAGATATAACACATGCTCATTTCACTTACAGAAGTTAGGAGTAATGTCTAGAGCTGTTACTGTTACTACATTTGTTGAACATTCACAGTGTGGATCCCTCCTTATTGGTGGCAAATAAAAACAATGGGGTTTCTTTTAGGTCCTTTCTATTCCAGGCATTAGGTTCCTGGGGTCAACAGTTGTAGGTCCTGCAAGTCTCTTCCTCAGAGACCTTCCTTAGGAGTTATACCTGTAGCTGAGAACATGGCATACCTGTGTCTTCAGAAATGGCAGCACTTTCTCTTTTTTCAATTTATTTTAGGATGTGAAATACCCCGAGTACCTTGACATTCGGCCCTATATGTCTCAGCCCAGTGGAGAGCCAATTATTTATGTTTTGTATGCTGTGCTGGTGCACACTGGTTTTAACTGTCACGCTGGCCACTACTTTTGCTACATCAAGGTAAGCTGTTGGTTGGCTAATAAGTCTGTTGTGGGACAGCACTGTATTCATGGGGTAAACAGTGGAGCTTTCACACTGAGGTATGAAGGTATATTTTTCTTGGGTGTTCTTTGACTGTGGTTTTTGACATCAGACTAAATCCACCTACCACCCCCACCCCACCCTCCATCTCTTTGCAGGCTAGCAATGGCCTCTGGTATCAGATGAATGACTCCATCGTGTCCACCAGTGACATTAGAGCGGTGCTTAACCAGCAAGCTTATGTGCTCTTTTATATCAGGTAAGTCAGCTTTACTGTTATATCCATTTCTTCCCCCTCATCCATATATTTAAATTGAATTTTGAGCTAATTTGTACAAACAGCAAATTAAACAATGAGTTGCCATGCACCTGAGCACAAGGAGGCCTTTCTGAGTGATGAGTTTGTTGTCACTTCTGACAGTGTAGAAGGCAAGAATGGCCCTGAGGCGTGGTCTAGGGACAGTGGAAGGCATGTGAATGGGCTCTGAGTGCCTGTGTGCTTTCAACTAGGACCTCACTAGCGTGAGCACAGGTCTCCAGCCAGGTCCTGCCAGCACCAGTGTTTGACCTGCTGTGGGTACAAGCTCTTAACTCAACAGCTTGCTCTGTAGAGAAATGGGATGCCTGCACCAGGCTGGCTTCTCTGTTTGTGAGGTGTTTGGGTTAGAACCCAGGGCCACCTCATGTGTAGTAGCCAAGGCTTCTGTCAGTCCCAGCAGCAGCCCCACAAGGTATCCCAAATAGCTGAAAATTAAGGCTATCCCCAGATATTCACCCATGACAGAATGATCATATCCACATGTTGAGATACTATGGCAATGTTAAGAGTGGTTTGTTTGTTTGGGAAGTTGGGGGAGATGAGGATCTGACTGTTATACAGGCTGACCTTGATTTCTTGATCGTTCTGCTAAGAATGATTTGCTTAAAGCCTTTTTAAAAATGTTCTGAAAAAGTGCTCGATGTATATGGAAGGGAAACAAGTTGAAATATTAAATGCAGGTATTGAAAAGAACAGTGGGCAGAAAGCCTATGGGATAATGTAAATTAGGAGAGATGTGTGGCTTCTCTGTGACAGCTCTCTGAGTAGCTGTTTTGGATATTACAGGTTTTCTATAGTGGTCTATATTTATAACTGAAAGTATAAACAGAAAAATAGTTTTCAGATAGCAGAACTATCAGGATACACAGTTCAAAACATTAATTGAGAGCCAGGCATGGATGCTAATCATTCTCAGGCAAGAGGATTGCCCCAATTTTGAGGCCAGCAAAAATTACATGAGTGAGTACCAAGCCATCCAGAGCTTTAGAATGAGACCTTCTCTAAAACAATAACAAAAGACAATAACTTAACATAAAAAAAAAAAACCCGAAACTGAAACATTTGTTGATTCATTTGGTACTAGGTGTGGTGGCACACAGCAACACTCAGAGACAGAGGCATCTCTGTATATTTGAAGCCAGCCTAGTCTACACACCCAGTTCCAGACTAGTCAGGACCATATAATGTGTCTTAGGGGGGAAAAAGTGGGGGTTCACTGAGTCATGCAGCCCCTAATGGAGGTGATGTGTGCAGCTCTGTGAGATGACATAGGAGTTCCAGTTCCTGTGTCTGACAGGCTGAGTAGTGTTGAATTTGTAAATGAATCTTCTAAGACCTCTCCTTCCTCACACAAGCCATTTTATTCTGTGTCCCCAGGTCCCATGATGTGAAAAATGGAGGGGAACCCGCTCATCCTGCCCATAGCCCTGGCCAGTCCTCTCCCCGCCCAGGAATCAGTCAGCGGGTAGTCAACAACAAACAGGCGGCACCAGGGTTTATTGGGCCCCAGCTGCCTTCCCACGTGATGAAGGTAACACTTGAGAGTCAGGATTTATTTCCTTTCTGCTTGAATCCAAATCTAGTATCACTGCAGGAATTGCCTCATCTACAACTGAGCTTCCTGCTTGAGGGCACTGCAGCCCTTTATTAGGGAGGCCTCAAGATGGGCGAGTAATCCAGTGGCTGCTTAAGGACTATGTAGTAGGCCCCACTTACTGTGCATTCCCATACTTCTTACAGGCTAAATAGTTGGACTCGGGGAAGTGAAGCTTTTTCAGAAATTTTGATCATGTCTGTGGGGTCATCTTAGGAAAGTGGCAGTGTGAAAGGGGTTTGGGCTCGTCAATAGATGAGAAAATAATGGGTATTTTACAGAGGTGAAGCTTGTCAGTTCCAAGTCCAAAATGAGAAGAGCCCTAGCCATTGTGCACCCTGTATCCAGAGTGCTGACCCAGCTGTTCTCTTCCGTCTTCTAGAACACACCACACTTGAATGGCACCACACCAGTGAAAGACACACCAAGTAGTTCTGTGTCAAGCCCTAACGGAAACACCAGCGTCAATAGGGCCAGTCCTGCTACTTCTTCGACTTCTGTGCAGAACTGGTCTGTTAGCAGGCCCTCAGTTATTCCAGAACACCCCAAGAAACAAAAAATTACCATCAGTATTCACAACAAGTTGCCTGTTCGCCAAGGTCAGGCACAGCTGAATAACAACCTCCATGGCACTTGTCTGGAGGCCCCTAGCAAGGCGGCACCCTCCTCCACCATCACTAACCCTTCTGCAATACAGTCTACCTCGAACGTTCCCGCGACGTCAGTTTCTAATAAAGTAGCAAAATCAGTTTCCCCTAGTGAGTCCTGTTCTAAGCCCATGGTGAACGGCAAGGCTAAAGTGGGCTCCAGTGTGCTCGTCCCCTATGGGGCCGAGTCCTCCGAAGAGTCTGATGAGGAGTCGAAGGGCCTGGCCAAGGAGAACGGTGTGGACATGAAGGCCAGTACTCACTCCGATAGGCCAGAAGCTGCTGCAGAGGAGGATGCTGAGGCTTCCCCCCATGAGCTCCAAGAACCCGTCATGCTAAATGGTGCTAATAGCGCAGACAGTGACTCGAGAGAGAACAGCCTGGCATTTGACAGTGCCAGCTGCCAGGTCCAAACCGAGCTACACACAGAAAACCTCTTTTCCAAACTTAATGGTCTTCCTGGCAAGGTGAGTGGCAGGGAGGGATTCTCAAACCTCTTAGCTCACACAGCTGGGGCTCAGTGGGCACAGAGCTGGCAGCAGGAGCTCACATACCTCTGTTTCGTTGTAGGTGACGCCTGCTCCTTTGCAGTCTGTTCCCGAAGACAGAATCCTTGAGACCTTCAAGCTTACCAACCAGGCAAAGGGTCCAGTGGGTGAAGAGAGGTAGGAGTCGTGCCACTGGGTGTGCACCACCACACCTGCTGTGTATTAGCACTGAGGACACAACCCAGGGCTTTGTATGCTGGGTGAGCACTGCTGCCTGAGCCACAAGGCCCAGCCCTGAACTTGTTCACACAGGTTCTCACTGTGTAGTGCAGGCTGGCCTGGAGCTTCCTATGTAGATCAGTCTTGTTTCAAATTCTTGCCCAGTTTTGCAAATGCTGGGGTTAGAAGTATGTATAGCTACCATTCCTGTCTACACTTGGCTCCTCAGATGAGATAGATACTCACCTGAAAGTATGTTGTGAAACCAGAAGGTAGACCTGATATAAATTTTATTTTTTACTGAATAAGGGAAAAGAAAAACTTGATTTCCAGGAATGATAAGCTTGATAACTGGGTTTCCTCAGATATGCTTGAGTTGCAGGATGTTGAGTAGAACTGTCAGGCAGTCTGTATGGCAGGTAGGCTAACTATGACTTGGTTTCTTTGTCTTGTTGTAGTTGGACTACAACAGGAGGAAGCTCTCCAAAGGACTCTGTTTCACAGCCGGAGCCCGTCAGTGATGAGCCCAGTCCTCTTGAGATACCGGAAGCCGTCACCAATGGGAGCACGCAGACCCCTTCCACCATGTCATCCCTGGAGCCCACCATCAGCTGTACCAAAGAAGACTCGTCCGTTGTTGTCTCAGCCGAACCTGTGGAGGGTTTGCCTTCTGTCCCTGCTCTTTGTAACAGCACCGGTACTACCTTGGAGGATGCCCCAGTGCCCGAATCGTGTGACCCTGGAGACTTGACTGCCAACCCGAGCCAGCCAACCCAAGCAGTAAAAGGTGATACAGCTGAGAACGCTCAGGACTCCGCCTTGGCTGAAGTGGTAGAAAGGCTGAGCCCTGCTCCCTCAGTACTCACAGGTGACGGCTGTGAGCAGAAACTCTTCCTTTACCTCAGCACAGAGGGCTCAGAGGAGGCAGAAGACTCTTCCAGAAGCTCGGCAGTCTCTGCTGACACCATGCTCCCTCAGCCTGACAGGACCACCACCAGCTCTTGTGAAGGGGCTGCTGAGCAGGCTGCTGGGGATAGAGGCGATGGAGGCAACATGGGACCCAAAGCTCAGGAGCCTTCCCCAGCCAAGGAAAAGATGAGCAGCCTTCGGAAAGTGGACCGAGGACATTATCGGAGCCGGAGAGACCGGTCCTCCAGTGGGGAGCACGTGAAGGACAGCAGGCCTCGACCGGAGGACCATCACCATAAGAAGCGGCACTGCTACAGCCGAGAGCGGCCCAAGCAGGAACGCCACCCTGCTAATAATACATACTGCAATGGGAGCCAGCACCTGGGCCATGGTGACAGAGCCAGCCCTGAGCGCCGCTCTCTGAGCAGGTACAGCCACCACCATTCACGGATTAGGAGTAGCCTGGAACAGGACTGGAGCCGGTACCACCATTTGGAAAATGAGCATGCCTGGGTCAGGGAGAGGTTCTACCCGGACAAGCTGCGGTGGGACAAGTGCAGGTATTACCATGACAGGTACACATCCCTGTACACAGCTCGGGACGCCCGAGAGTGGCGGCCTCTGCATGGTCGTGAGCATGAACGCCTTGTCCAGTCTGGACGGCCACACAAGGACAGCTACTGGGGCCGCAAGGGCTGGGAGCTGCAATCCCGGGGGAAGGAACGGCCCCACTTCCACAGCCCCCGAGAGGCCCCCGGCCTTGCTATGCCCCTGGAGAGGCATCTCCAAGAGAAGGCTGCGTTGAGTGTGCAGGACAGCAGCCACAGTCTCCCTGAGCGCTTTCATGAACACGAGAGTGTCAAGTCGAGGAAACGGAGGTATGAGACTCTAGAAAATAATGATGGCCGTCTAGAAAAGAAAGTCCACAAAAGCCTGGAGAAGGACGCGCTAGAAGAGCCAAGGGTGAAGAAGCACAAAAAGTCTAAAAAGAAAAAGAAGTCCAAAGATAAACACCGGGATCGAGACAGCAGGTGAGGGTTGGTCATGGGCTTGCCTGCTCTGTCCTGGCAGTACCAAGCCAGCAGGCTGGGTCACTGCTCTAACAGTTTCTTTGTTCCACTTTCTTGAATTTAGAGATTTCATTAGTTTACATCTCTACAGTTTCACACAGCTTTGACATTGTTGGTCCCTAACAACTCTTCCAGGTCTATCACATGTCATTATGTTCTTGTAACTGTTGTAGTTTCTTCTCTGCCTATTTGCCTGCTTAAAGTGAGCTTAAGACACATCATTTATTCTTTGGCTTTTGTCTCCTTTTTAGGCCACTATTTCTTACTTTGAAATCTAAATTTTTTTTTTTTATCTTTTTGAGACCTGCGTTGGCCTCAGACTTAGATCCTCCTGCCTCAGTGTCCCTGGGGTTATAGGTTATGGCACTGCTCCTGATTGTTTTACGTAACTTGGGACCTTAACTGTTGGCGATTGATTTTCTTAATGGATGTCTGATTGGTAAGCATGAATGTGATTCCTGGTTTTTTTTGTTTCTTTTTAAAGCTAATAGCACTTAACACTAAACTAGGAGAAGACTGCCGTAGTCTTTTGTAATCACCTGCAAATCACAGCTGCCTTCTGTCCTATGCTTGAACACATAGCAGAGTAGGGCAAAGCCGTGCTGGGGAATGTGGCGTTGGACTTGAAGACTGTGCTTAAAGCTTGTTTCCATGAAAGAAAACCACACATTAGCAGGAGATATTTGCCTATATATGCATAGCCAGTGTCCTGGGAGAAAGGGAGCCTAGATAGAAGTTTTCCTTGGTGCTGAACTCTGGCTGCTTCTTCTACAGGCACCAGCAAGAATCTGATTTTTCAGGAGCATACTCTGATGCTGACCTCCATAGACACCGGAAGAAAAAGAAGAAAAAGAAAAGGCATTCGAGGAAATCGGAGGACTTTATAAAAGATGTTGAGATGCATTTACCGAAGCTCTCAAGCTATGAGGCTGTTGGCCATTTCCGGAAAACAGAGGGAACCTTTCTACTAGCTGATAGTCTGCCTGTGGAAGACAGCGGCCCTTTCCGGGAGAAAACGAAGCATTTAAGGATGGAAAGCCGGCCTGACAGATGCCATCTGTCAGAGTATGGCCAGGGTAAGGGAAATAAGGACACAGCTCTGAGTAAAGTATTTTGGGAAAGGTGATAAACACAGAAACGTAAGAGGCACAGAAGGATATGAGAGTGGACTCAAGATGCCCCCAAACAAGACCTGCCCATGCGCAGAAGTATGCTTTGATCTCTGGCTAGGAGTGTCTGTGGAAGGCCTAAGTTGCATAGAGCTAGGCTCAGCACAACCTGTGTACTCAGACCCCTGGAACTTAGAGCGTCTCTGAGCATCTCACAGTAGAACTTTGCCTTTTAAAGCATTTTGTGCCCATGTATGTCTTTATGTATATGCACATGTGCACATCTTTATGTCTTGTACTAATTTCTGAACCCCTAAATGCACTAGTGTACTCCAGCTCCTAAGTTGTAAATCAATAGAGTGGTCTCTAGAGGTAGAGCTGCAGTGGGGCTCTGGTATCCTTCAGGCTGCTGGTTTCTGGTCATTGTTGATCTCTCTAAATGAATAGGTCTGTACACTGTACTCTGTACATATCAGCCCCTGTGCCTTGATATTCCTATGTAGTCCAGGCTAGCCTAGGAGTCACAGTTCTACGTCAGCATCCTGAGTGTTGGGATTACAGGCCAGTGCCAGTATGCTTAGCAGCTCCTTTCTCTCTGTGAACATTTCCTCTAGACAGGAGCTATGGGCTTTTAAAAATTACATGGGCTGTGAATGTCAGTGGGGCTAGAGCAAAGGCTGGCAACCTGCAGCCAGTCAAACCTGAAGTTTGGAATGGCCCTTTAACAGTTAAAAAGTACAGAGAACTGGTGTTTGTTCACATGAAGCACTGTGTGAGGTTGTAGGATCAGGGTCAGTACACTTTGGAAACCCATGTGCTTTGTGTTAGTTTTGGTGCCACTCAGTAGCGGTGAGACATGACCTGTCCACTGAAACGTTTTTTTCATCACTTGGCTCTTGGTAGAAAAAGCGTGACAGTTCTGCCTCAGATACCCAAAGATCATGGTCACAAATAAAGGACATGTATGTTGCTACAGAGATGTGGGCATCTTGGTGGCTCCGAGTGAAACCTTCTGCTCCTTGGCAGTCCATCCATACACTGCAGCTGCTTTTGCAGCTAAGCGCCTCTGCACCCCACCTCTGCTGGTCTCTGGGGCCTGACTGCTGACCCTTTCTTGAAAGACACCAGCCCTTCCTCCAGCTCTTTGTATGACTCTCAGCTCATTTCTTCAGCCTGAAAGAATGTTCATCCACATGAGAATGTGCAGCACTGTGCTGGGGCTGAGACCTGGTCCTGTGTGGCTCTTGACCATCCTGTGACTGCTTTGTGGCATGGCCTGCGCTCGTCCTGCAGTAGGAGTGATTTTTCAGCAGCTGATAACCAGCTGTAGGAATTGATTATGGTTAGTCTGCAGGTGCACATCCATAATAAAAATGTTTCCTTACTTTGCATTCCAGGTGACTAAAAAGCCTTGGCCTCATAACAACAAAATTACGGTAAGCAATTGTCCATGTTTTGGTCATTTGTGGAAATGCTGAGTGGATATAATAGGTGGGTTTCCTTGTGAAGAAAACCAGGGGTGGGGCAGGGAAGGGTCCTGGCGTGTCTGTGCCTCTAGCACTCACTAGCTAGCATCCAGATGTGGGAATTGTGCTAAGAAATGGGGTTAAGTACCTGAGAGCAGAGAGACCACACAAGGGTCACACCACACATCCTGGTTCCTAATGCTGGTGTTCTATTGTGTGGCCAAGACACAGGAACTCAGAGCCCATACTTTGTGAAGGACAGCATCTGTCAGATCTAGTCAGTAGAGGCTTTAAAGTGAGCTGCTACAGCAGCTCAGCTTGCAGCTAATTAACAGGCTTCATCTGAGTCAAAGACTTTGAGCCTCTCCCCTAGGCCCAGTGAAAGTGGTATCTGAGGTCTGAGGTGACTTGCAGCTGTGGGCCCAGCAGATGGCGCTGCCCTGGCATCTCAGGGTTCCCTACTGCAGTTCAGGAAGGTAGAGAGGCCATTTCAAGAACTTCTCCAAAGCCTTGGGGACACATCCAGAGTGTGTGAGACCAGCCTCTGTTCGGCTAATGCCTGCACCTCTTATCTTTCAGATTCAACATTATCAACAGAAGCCATCCCCAACCCAGCTTAAATTATAAACATAGAAAATAACTTTGTCCAAACTGCGTGGTGCTTCTTTAGTAAATACTGTACAGATTTTACCATGGACAACTTTTTCTTTTCTTTTTTTTTTCTTCAGTTTTTACCTTTTCTTAATTGCCCTTATTCCAAATGGATACTTTCTACACTGCTGAACGTTGTAAATTACCGTGTACATAAAATCACACTGACAATAATGCCCTGGAATAGACCATCTCAAATGCTGCTTAACCACAGACTCAGGTTGACTACTTGTATCTCATGTAATGTTCCTCCACGCTAGACACCTGGTGCACGGCCAGCTGGGAACCATGGACTTCAGAAGGACAAGCGACAGTGCGTCTATTTAATTTAAAGACTTATTTAAAGACCCAAGCTCTCAGCGAGACCTTCGAGGGCTTCCTCTGCAATGTCTGATACTAGAAACTAATTTGCTTCACATTTTAGTTGTATTCAAGATTTGAAGATGTATTTTATAGACAAGTTCTGTTTTTGAACTTTGTGGAACTATTCCAATCAATTTACCAGTTATGATGAGTATTTGCATTATGAATGTATAATCCAGACATTATTTGTAAAGCCTACAGTATGTTTTTTTTACCTAACACTTTTTATACTGTGTCTCGTCTCAACAATATGATATTGGAGTCTGAGTCGTCAGCTTGATCCCTTCAAGTTTCTAGTTACAGACAAAAATCATACTGTGATTTTATTTTTAATATGGATATGCTATAAAACTGTGACACTTATAATTCACTGGTCCTGCATCAGGAGACGGGAGTGGGGAGAAGACTGTATTTAATACAGTGTGTATCTGAATAATCTGTATGGTTTATACAGTTGGTGTTGTTCAGAGATGTCTAAAGTTGATCTTTGTTTTTTTAAGATTAAAAAAGCACTTGCCCCACTGTATATATACGGCATGTAAGATTTATATAGTATATAAATGGCAGCAAATTAAACAACTGTCTGTTTTACTCTGTTCTCCGCAAACTCATAGCCATGTCTGTTTTGAAGAATTGAGTCTTAGGCAGTTTTGGTTTTAGCAGTATGTTTTTATTTAGGGAACACAGTATTTGCAATGGGAACACAGTATTTGCAATAGTTCTGGCAGCTGTAAGGCCCTCCCATTTTACTAGATGTTTGCTTTGCAATAAAATAGCCAGAAATTCTGATATCAACATTAATAGGATATTTTTTCATGCAGGTTGTAGGAGTATATACATTGTATAACACTGAAGAAATTAATACATATGTACATTATTTACATAGTAACTATTTATTGTAAATAGAAATGTTTTCTAAGATAAAAAGAAGAAATCACAACTTATGGTTTCTGGTCTGTAACGACCTAACTTGTCAGCAAAGCACACCTGGAGCTCTGAACTCAGTATGACACGAAGCACAGTAAGTCGCTGCATCTCCAAATGGTTCCTAGTTACACTGCAGTACCACATCAAGTGTTCTGAAACCCAGAAATGATGCCCAGGGCCCAGCAGGACAGGAAACTGTCTTGGCCAGAGTGGGGCTTAATGCTTCACTGATGAGTGCAGACAAAGGGTGGAGGGCATGAGCCTGAGCCTTTACAAGCTCTGGGAGTGGCAGATGCCCTTGGGGTTAATAACACTGTCACAACATAACCTGAGTTAGGTGACTCCACGTGGATAATCCAAGAGCCAGTAACTTAGGATTCTTAGCACCAACAGCCATCAGGCAAACCAATAGCCATAAGGTAAGGTCTCCTCAAAGATGACTATGGCATTAAAGACAACATTAGGTAGCCTCATATTTAACATCCTCGATATCCAACAGAGAGCTAGGTTGCCCAAGGCCACACCTGGGTTGAACATCCAACTAGCTCACCATGGTCCTGACAAAAGGAATGCCAGTTCCCACCTCCCAGCAGGTGCCCCACCAGTAGTAAGTTCAGGTCTGAGGTGGCGAAGGCAGAGAGTGGGGTAGGGGAGAAGGATCATGGAAGACTGGAAGCCAGGCTGCATACACACCAGCCAGGCAGCTCAGATGCAAGGGTTTCAGATTTGAGGTATTAGTAAAAGTAAAGCCTAGAAGCTTGGGAATAAACTAGGAAGTGATCAGTCTGGTGCATGAGAGAGTTTTGGCCTTCACATCCCTCTGTGCCATCTTAGATGACAGCTACCACCAAGGTCAGAGGCAAAAAGCCTCAAGACAGCTCACTCAAAGTCTTGTGTGAGGGCATTTGGTTGGCGGTTTTCAAGGGCCCTCAGAACACAAGCTCCAGGTGTGTGTGCAGACAGTAGCAAAGGTCTACAGGGGAAGGCCACTTTCCAAACAAGCCATGAATGGGCCCTCTCACCTTACACAGTCTCAGCCCAAGCACATGTGCCCTGAAGTCATACACTGGTATATATAGGGGTCTAGATGCCACAGGTGTCCCTCAGTGCCATCTTCATCAAAAGGATGTCAAATGTTGGAAAACATGGCACTGCCAGAGGACAAGTGGATTACTTCTGGCTGCTTCTGCCTACTCACTACATCAAAATATTTATCAGCACTTAACTGAAGTTTGAAACAGCAAGCAACAAAAGTACCAAAGTCATGAGCCATGTGCAGTCGTACCACATGGAACTGTCTCTATACGAAGGTCAAACAGTTTAATGAGGTTTTATACGTAAGTGGCCTGCTTCCAGAGAAGACTGACAGGATAAATACCCTGACCATAGCCATACCTTACTGATTCATCTTAGAGAAGCATGTGAGGGGAAGTGGCAGTCACACCTGAGTCTCCCAAACACACTGGTCCTCATGCCTCTTCTCCCAGCATGGCTGCCTGCGCCCCAGCTGACACTCTGTGTCAGGATGACTGTGCCCCAGCTGCTCCTGCCCCAAGTGCTTGGGGGCTGCATATGTAGACTGTTTTCAGTGCACAGTATATACTTGTGTCCAGGAGTTAAGTTTATAGCTGCCATTCTAAAAATACTACTGTTAGAAATTATCTTTCATTATAATTTTCAGAATATAAAAAGGCATATAAAAGCTATAATCCTATATATCTGAGAAAAATTCTGAATAAAAAAGTGGTAGGTTTTCCTTTCCCATTTTGATATAAAACAGCGACTTCTAGAACATCTAGTGCTGCCCCAAAGAGCAGGTGTGGCATGGTGTGGATGAGGCTCTGGCTCCAGAACGGGAGTCCATGTGAGCTGTGCAGATCTGGAGGCTGTATCACTAGGTGCTGTTGTGGACAAGGGTCCCCAAAGGTCAACGCCAGGACGGTGGCAGGAAGGAGATGCTCACAGCTGACCAATGTCCCAGAGCACAGGCTTGATGGCTCGGGCCTTGGCTGGCTGTTCCGGAGGACCCGTAGAGAACACACTGCCCCCCAGTCCTGCTGCTTGTGAGGCCAGTGTATCTGCTGGAGTCTGGGTCTTGACATTTCTCTATTTCTTGTTGGCAATCCTCCTTTTCCTCGTGGCCAACATGTCATAGAACGGGTCCCTACTGATGCTTGCTCTGAGGAAGAAAGGAAGTTAAGGGGGCTGTAGCTGCAAAAAGGTCCAGATGCCCACTACACCCCACAGGTTCCCAAGCAGCAGGTTCAAGTGTGAGGTAGCCAGACTGACCTGCTAAGTCTCTGACACACTGAGTAAAGGCATCTGACATGCACACACGTGCCCACACATCCCTGCTCCCCACATGACTGCCTGGCTGTGTCCACTCACTTGATGGACTTCATCCACTCCTCCTTCTCCTCAGGGCTGGGGGCAGAGATCCGGTACACAACATGGTTCCCCTCCACCACACGGCCATCTGCCTCTGTCTTGCAGGCTTTGATGACTTGCCCTTTGTGACTGGGGTTATACAGCTCAAAGCAGTTCTGATAGAGAGAAGGGAGTGTCAGGGGCATGGAGGGGGGTGCTGTAAAGATCTAGGGTGGAAGGAAGGACACAGATGCAGGGGAACCACATACCGGTTTCCGAGGGTCCTCCACCTCCCTGATGCTGAGGTTCTCTAGGGGGATGATCCCCCTGGGCTCCTTGTCCTGAGAGAGAGAGATGTGAGGCAAGGCCTGACAGAGTGAGACTTCCAAGACTTCGGAGGGTGTGTGGCCTCACTTACCGTGGTGTACTCAAAGTAGTAGAGGCAGTTATCTGTGAGGATGAACCAGCGCCTTTTCCAGGTCTTCACACGACCCCCTAGGAGCAGAAGATCCTTGTGAGGTAGGTGCCCTGGCAGCTGGAGCCCCAGGGCCCAGAGCGGGTCCCAGAATCCCCTACCACCACTTCACTGCCTTGGTCAAAGGCCACAGGAGCCAAGCACATAGCTGGGCTTCCTTCCTCTTTAAACCATCCCATATTGACCATAGCTATAAGTCAAGGGCAAGCCATGAGGCTTGACTATCCAGAATGACTGGGTGCAGGGCTGGGGCCCCCATGCACCCCCCCCACCCAGGGCCCACGCAGGAGCTCTCTTTCCATGGCCACCCAGGGTCACCCTAGGTCACACACACTGCTTTCAAATCTGCTTCCTGGAAAAGTTAGTTGTAATGGATGGGTGTAATATTTCCCCCCATGAAATGAACATGATGAAGTCAGTGCCGGCTCATACAGGTCTGTCCAGGCGTAATCCTGTTATGTCAGGGTTGTTATCGCATTACTGGGACTTTGAGCAGCCCTGGGATCCATCAAAGTCAATTACACTTGGCCCAGGGAATTATTAGATTGAATTAATCTTTTAACAAGATCTGGAGCTATACACACACACATACACACACACACACACACACACACACACACACAGGGTTATCTGTAACACACAGGGTTATCTGTAACACACACAGGGTTATCTGTAACATATACACACACACATACACACACATACACACAGGGTTATCTGTAACACACAGGGTTATCTGTAACACACACACACAGAGGGTTTATCTATAACACACACACACACACACACACACACACACACACACACACCTATCTGTACCTGCTCTTTACTATAGAAAGGAACCCTTCTTTCTTTCTGCCTTCTGCCCTGACATACTCAGTACTCGCAGTCAAAATTATTTCTACTGACAGCTTCTGCTTTTGACAAGAAGTTTGAAAACACAAAAGGGGAAAGATGCTTGTGCTGACAAAGTCAGGTGTTCTGAGGGGCTCCGGGTGAGCATCGAGCAGGCTTTCCTTGCCCCAGAGACTCATGGAACTGACAGTGCTAACAGAGGCCCTGGCTTGGCTTTCTCTACACATGCTAAAAGGCAGGAGTGTGCCTGGGGCTGCATATGCAGCCTCCTAAGCTCTGCAGGCAAATGCAAGATGCTAGAAGTGCAGGTAGGCTGTGGGAGGCACAGAAGGTGCCCAGAGTGAGGCAGGAGCTTCCCAGGCTCCTAGTGAACTTCCAGTTAGAGACAAACAGCAGACAGTAGGAATGGGAGGTGGGGGACTTTACCCTGACAGAGTGGAGAGTCTGCGAGGTAGGGATGGGTCTGCAGAGCACAGAGGGATGTCAGGCCAGTCCCAACCGTCTCCCCAGTTGCCACACCACACACCCTCCTGCCTCTTCCCCAGCCTGGAGCCATTCCTTTCTCCTATCATCCTTTCTGGTGCCTGTCCTGAACTCCTGCTCCCCATGTTACAGCTTCTTCACTAGAGTCCTGCCCCAAGTAAGGGCCTGTCTCACTCCATTACACACTAGGGACTTATGGGAAGCCCCATCCCATGCAGGGGCCCAAAAAAAAGCTCAGTTCTGTCCCTCATGTCTCTAACTCCTCCAGTGAGAAGCAGAGAGAGGTATGCCAAGATCCAGCCAAACTAGTTTCTCTCAGCTGTTCTCCCAGGCCAAGGCTGTGACAAAATCAGGTGACAGCAAGCTCACAACTCAGACACTAGTCTGCTGCCTCTTCTCCCCTTGGAGACTCCCACTGCATGGTCATCGCTGGGCAGGCCACCTTCCCAACAACAGCCAAAGCACTTGGAAATTAACAAGCCTAACTTCCCACTTCCCTCCCTCTCCTTGGCAGAGCTGCTCCGGTCGCTGTGGCAGCAGCCCCTGGCACACACCCGCTCCTCTCCCATGCTAGCTGTACCTGCTCTTTACTGTGGGAAAGAGCCCTTCCACCTTCTGCCCTGACATGCTCAGTACTGTCGGTCAAAATGATTTCTACTGACAGCTTTTGCTTTTGACAAGATGTTTGAAAACACAAGGCTGTCAGGTCCTTCTGTGCTCTGCTCAGCCTCAAGTTACCTGGCCTGTCAGCTGTGGACTCACAGCTGCCTAATGGGGGATCTGTGAAGATGGAGGGCCTTGGTTCAATGCCCTGGATACTGTTCTCACTGCCGGGTGACTGATGGAGCCTGGCCAGTAGGTACCTACACTGAGCAGCATCAGCTGGGTTCTAGGTTGCCCAGCAGGTATAGAAGGGGTAGGGCAGTGCCCCAAACTCAAAGTCACAGCAGATTCTGTTACAAAGGGCTGGGATGTTCTCTGCTCACCCCTCTGGCAGTCAGCCCTGTACAGAGGAACTGTGCTCCCAAACATTTTCATGTTTGTATGTTTTCACTTTTACTGGTGTTACCAAGCATGCGTAAGTGGACACGCATGGCTGTATACACACATAACACACTGACATGTATGTGCCTACACACACCTTTTCTTCCATGATAATTCAACTCTACCTACATTCAATGGATTTTATTTGAATGCTCAAAATCCAACATTGTATATGGCCCCACCAAGACTGTAGATGATTTCCAGCAGCACATCATCCAGTCTCCTGATACTTTTTGAGGAGCATCAGCTGGCTGTAGCAAATGCTAGATATGTGCCCCACACAACTGAGGGAGACCTGTAGGCAGAAGTGTTCACAGCATCAGGCACTGGGGAGAGGAGTGCCCCATCCCCCATCCATGCCCCATGCTGGGGTGCCATCTACAGATAGTGCCTCATGTACTCATGGCTCTTGCTTCAGTCTTTACCCCGACAGCAGCGTGAACACAGCGGCTGCTGGTGCAAGCAAGGGAGAGCCTAGGTTACCTGCATCTGGCTGTACTGTGTAGAGGCCTAGCCCAGCCCAACCCAGCTCAAGTGCTCTGCACACTGACTTCATGGCCTGCCTAAGTGCCCAACTAGAAACTGGGCTGCAAACCATGAGCCATCCTACAGCTTGATGTCACTCATTTGTCATCTCAGGGACTGGCCCCTTCCTAGCACAGGAGCCACACCAACTGCCAGGAAGCTGTTTGTGGCATCATCCCTCAAGGGCCCCTGGGCGGCTGTGGGGCCTCAGCAAGCGTTCCTCTTTCTCTGCTGCAGGTACACAAGCACAGCATGACCTGAGGCCTTTAGTGTGTGCTTCAAAGTCTTTCAGGTGGCCAAGCTCAAGGCTATTGTCATAGGTTTTAAGGCCAACGTTGAGAACATTTCTAAATGTTGACCCAGGGAGAGGCAAAAGGGAAGAGCAACCAAAGCTGCACAGAGAGAGCTTCAGGGACGAGCCTGTCGGCTACAGCGGCTGTGCAGTCACGTCTCCACGCCACACCCCAGCCTCCTTTCATCTGTCTTTTTAAAAATACCCTCAGAATTCTATATCCCTCATGTCTTTCTTACTACACAGCAATGACATTACCTGGACAGGGGGCTGTCATGTGTCACGGGCTTTACTGTCAATCTGCAGTGACATTTCATCCCCCCAGAGTCAAATGAACCCTAAAAGTCTCAATTGTCCCAAATGCAGGAAGTGATCAAGTTTCCATAGGGGAGCCTCTGTACAGGTGCAAGCACTGTTGGGAACTGGGGGTGTGGGGGTGGGGTGTGGGGGTGGAGTGTAGGGGTGGCTGATTACCAGCTTCCTCCCTGCTACAGGGCCCTGAAGATAGGGGCAAGCTTATTCCCATACAGCCTCCCCATGCGCTTCTGGTCCCAGATGCTCTGGGTCCTGCTCCTGGTGGGTGGGTGTCACACACAATATGCCTGCATGATGCTGCCCCAGCCAAGTCCAAAGCCAAATGGATCAGATGAATGGCAACCACAGACCAGAGCTTCACACAGACCAACGTGGGGGAGAGAATGAGCCGCTGGGGAGGGGAAGAAGCCACTGGGTACCTACCTCCTAACGCAGGACAAGCAGGGACAGCCCGTCACAGAACAGAAAGGTGGGAGCCACAGGCAGAAGGAAAACAACAAGAAGGCACATTTAAACCACTCGTCAGAATCACAGCCACGCCAAAGCACGGGAAAGCACACAGGTTCTGGAGAGAAAGGCACTTGCTTCTCAGGCAGAGGACTACCTGGATCCATGTGGCCATTAACTCAGTAGCTCTCTGGAATGGGCTGTGCAGTGGACGCTGCAAGCATGACCCGCTCTGGAAGGCCACAGCTCAGGGACAGAGCCACCAGTGCTGGGGGGGTGTGGCTGCCCAGAGTGGGCTCTGGCTTGACTGCACTTTTCCTTTAAATCTTTCTGCCTTGTAGCTGGGGGCTGTGGCTCCAAAGAAGGGGCAGGGCAAGGAGCCCTGGGAGCTGCTGTTGTGGGCAGGGGCACAGTGCAAGTCCCGCCCTGCCAGGCTCACCCAACTTCAGCAGCCAGCCTTCTCGGTCTGGATTGAAGAACGTGTGTGTCAGGTCATTGCCATCGTCTTCTGGGATCTTAAAAGGCTCATTCTTGATACTTTCATACAAGTTCTGTAAAGGAGGGGAGCAGCCGGTCAGGAACTGTAATGAGAAGCAACCATCCTTTCTCCCTCCTGCATAGACTCCCCATGTGGCCTGAGAAACACTTGGAAGACACCTTTGAAATCCATAAACCAGCATTACTGATTTTCATTGGATTAAGAGTATTTGAAAATGAAAAATAACTTGAGAAGCCGGGATATGGCTCAGATGATGAAATGCTTGCTGGCAAGCAAGATTCTGGATCCCCAGTGCCTATGCACATGTAAGAACCTAGGTTTAGTAGTATCTGTGCCTGTCACCTCACAGACAGATGCAGGAGGATCCCTGAGACTCACCAGCCCTTGAGAGACCCCACCTCCAAAACCAGTAACAACAAAACACGTGGAGGTTGGCACAGGCCCAGCAGGTACAGGCATCTGGCACACAGCCTGGTGACCCGAGTTCCATCTGCACAGCTCATACACACATGGAGCAAGATAGCCAACCCTACAGTGTATCTCTGATCTCCACATGCCACCACCCCACACACAGCACTCGCACATCCACTACAAATGATAGTACTAATAGTAAAAATAAAGCAGAGGAACAACTGAGGGAGAAACCCAACACCAAGCCCAGCTCCTCCCGCATACACATGAGTAGGGAAACCCCATGAAAGACTACAAGGACTGAGGTCATGCTGGCTCATCTTAACTGTCAGCATGCCACAATCTGGAATCATCTGACAAAGAAGTATTAGTGAGGGACTGCCTACATCAGGCTGCCTGTGAAGAGGGAAGAGCCAGCCTCACTGTGGCTGGTGCTGTTCCCCAGGTCTGGGTCCCACAGTGTATAGAGAGCAAGCATGAGGTGAGCATGCTATCTATGTGCACGTACTCCTCCTCTCCTCTCCTCTCCTTACAGGACCTGGCGAGGTGCTTCAGGTACCTGCCCTGACCTCCCCACAATGGTGGCCTATATGTAAACCTAGACTTTGTAAGCTGAATAAAGCCTTTCTCCCTTAAAGCTGCAATTGCTGGAGTATTTTATCCCAGCAACAGAAATGAAATGAGGACAGACACAGGGCAGGAAAGCCACCTGCGGACTCACCCTCAGCAGCTCCTCAGGAAGGTCCCCGCCCTCATTGATGCCTCGGTTCATGGTGATAAAGCGCTCGGCAGTGGGCTTGTCCCGCACATTGTGGTTGTGCAAGCTGGTGTTGAGCATGATGATGGCAAAGGAAAGCACGTAGCATGTATCTGCAACCACAGACGGGGAGGGGAGGCTGCAGCTCACTGGTGTCCCACGGGGGAGGGGCCCAGAAGTGCTTCCTCCCTGCCTCCCTGGCAGGATGGCCTGCCCACTTTGAGGGATGGTTCCCTACAGAGGTAGCAGGGGTCATGGGGAGCTACGAGTGGGGCACGGCAGGCTGCTAACCTGTGGACTGGAAGACTCCAGGGTTGCACAGACAGTATCGGGATGCGAAGGCCTCCATCATGCGGTCAATCTTCTGTGCCTCTCCAGGAAGTCTGAAGCTCCATAGGAACTGCCTGCAAAGAGGATGCCTTACTGAGGGACCCTTGGAGGACAGATCTGGCCAGTCCTGAGCAGTTCCTGTCCCATACCACAGCAAGAGCATGGCAGAACTCCCATAAGGGCAGCTGGTTTCCTCCTATTCAATAACTGAAGACTGCCGACTGCCCCCTTTTGTGTAACTACAATCAGTTCTTCCAGATCTGCTGCAGATGCCTTAAACCTGTCCAGGATCCCAACACGTGGCCTTCTCATGTCTCCATCTCCTCCATGTACCAGATGGTCACCCAGGGCCTGCTTTATCACCACAGCTGTCACAGTTCTGACAGGATAAAGGGTCCTGCCCTCGCAGGACCTCTCATCACAAAGCAAAGTCAGTCAATAGCCAGTGCCCACCCACACCTTCCAGGCCACAGCCATGGTATGTGGTGCGATTCCTCACTCTAAGGACCAGGCCTGAGCACAGAGACATTGCTGTCCTCAGAAGTCCCTCTCCCAGTAAGGCCTCCACTGGACATCCTATGTGACACTGTAGTTCCTGCCCTATGACTCCAACTCCTTGCTTCACTTTCTCAGTCTGCATGGCACTCACCAGCACTTCCCATCTGTCTGCCTTAAATACTGCAAACAAGGATATATGGCTGTCCTGCCCTTTATGGCCTCCCTGGCCAGTTAGGCTCACACCCAGCTGCTCAGGAATAGCCATGCAACACTGGCTCAGAATGAAGATGAGAAGGCAGTCAGATTTACAGGCTGGACTACCCTTCTGGACTGCTGTGGGTCTTAAGACATGGCTACTACAGTGATACCAGGGAGAAGGACCTGTCTCCCTCTGGGCTCCTCCTCCCACCTGGATTGGTTAAAGAGAATGGTTTCTTCTGGGCTGGGCCACCACTCCCTCCTTCTTGTCAATACCGCCTCTGCCCCCACTGCAGAGGGATACCTGCCACAATCAGGCCCTCACTCAGCCAGAGCCTGGCTCAAAGCATCTGTAGTGAGAATTTTGGTTTCTTTACAAAACATAGAAATAGTGCTTTCATTTTAATCCCAGGTGTGGGGCTGCTAAAGACTGGCCCCAGCAGCTGACTATGATTTGCCTCATATTCTGGTGGCAGAGGCATGATTTTGCCAACTGCAGATAGTTTCTGTGATTGGGTGACATTTGGAATTCTGAGGACTTTTTAGAATGTATATAAATGCTAGGGCCTCAAGAGGCATGGTGGGTTGTTGGTTGGTGTTGGTCATGGTTTGTTAAGTAGTTGTGCAAAAAGAAAAAGGAGGAGGAGGAGGGAAAGAAGAGGAAGAAGAGAAGGAAACTGAAACTAGATGATATCCTGACAGTGAAGATCAAACTTGTCCCAGGGAATCTGATGGTCCTATCAGCGGGAAGTAATCAATGATAACATCACCAACTTTCTAGGCTCTGGCTTTATTCAGAGACCTCATTCCTTTCCTCTCCATCCTGTTTCTCTCCTACCTAGTGGTAGTGGGTAGCAAGGGTGGAAAGGGATGGAGAAGGATGGGAGAAAGAACCCATAGAGTAGCCAAAGAGCAGCTACAAGTACAGCATGCTGATGTCCTGTCCCCTCTTTCAAGACAGCCAGTGGAGCCAGGCCTATCTCTGGCACTTCCCACTCTGCTCTACACAGTCAAAAAGTGCCACTGACATGCTCTCCCTGCTCCTCACCTCTGGAGGCCAGTGGCACATCTCTGCCCCAATAGCAAAGGTCAAAATTCTTACAGCAGTTCTTCAGAGTACAGGGTCTGTCTCCCTGGCTCTCCACTTGCTCCATCCCTGGTCCTGAGGATCACCTCCCTCATACCATTAGTCTGACAAACTCTTACCCAGCTCACACTTTATTCCCAGAGTAAATAGCTTCTCTCAACAATGCAACAGGCATTTGCAATGCCTGCCATCCTCCCCCAGGGAGTGACCCTATTAGGAGGTGTAGCTTTATTGGAGTAGGTGTGTGATTGTGGGCGTGGGCTTTAAGATCTTCCTAGCTGCCTGGACTTCAGTTTTCTAGCAGCCTTCAGATGAAGATGTAGAACTCTCAGATCCTCATGCACCATATGCCTGCCTGGATACTGACATGTTCCCACCTTAATGACAATGGATTGAACCTCTGAACCTGTAAGCCAGCCCCAATTAAATGTTGTCCTTTATAAGACTTGCCTTGGTTATGGTGTCTGTTCACAGCAGTAAAACCCTAACTAAGACAAGATCTGAGCCAACAGGACCTAAAATCGGTGAGCCAAGTCTTCAACACTCCTATATGGGTTTCTGACAGGAAGCTTTCAACCCAGGCTGAGCTGCTGAGCAGGGTCGCAAGGGTTACAACCAAAGGCTGACAACACTCCAATCTACAGTTAAAGTAAGGCCATGTAAACAACACCAGAGGTAGGAGGAGAGGTATGAAGATACAGCAGACAAGACCAGCTATGTGTGCTTAGCATGGAGCAGGCGGTGACCCCACCAGCACAATACTGTTGCCTCTTCCTATACCAGCTGGTACACCAGGGTGAAGTCACAGTCCAAATGGCATGCCTCCACAGAACAAGACACCAACTGCACATGACTGAAGACCCAGCAGCTTAACTGGGCATCTGAAGGACATGCTACAGATGCCAGAACAGCAGTAAATGCTGAGGGCCATCCTCTTTCACATACAAGTCAGAAGCCACATGATGACATCTGATGGTTCAATAGCATCCTCCTTTGCATGCTTGGGGCCTGAGGCCAACTCTAGAGACAACAGACCAAGGAGACACTGAGACTGTACCAAGCATGGCACAGGAAGCCAAGCACACATACGCTGTATTGGTTTACCTCCACTGTCAACTTGACTGGATACAGAATCACACCTGTGGGTCTATTGATGACAGTGTTTCCAAAAAAGGTTTAAATGAGGAAAACCCGTTCTGAATGTGGATGGCATCGTCCATGGATCAGAACTAATCCTTCCTACCTCCCATCTCCACAAAACCTGCAAGAGCAAGAAACCGCCCTCTATTCTTAGAGCAGAAGGACCTGTCTCTTTGCTTTTTGGATCCTACCATGCTATCTATATACGGTGGTTCTGCTGCTTTGAGGCTGTACCATATCTGGGAGCCTGTAGTTCTCCAAATAAAGCTATAGGGAGAGCACCTTACCTCAGATTCCTTTCTGCAAACCTGTCAACACCTTTTCTTGTCTATATGTATACCTTAGACAGCTGCTGTGCCTTCTCCATGGTAACAGACTGCGCCCTCAAACTGTGAACCAAAACAAACCCTTCCTCAAGGCACTTCTTAATCAGGGTATTGTTAGAGCAACAGGTACGGTAACAAGTGCAGGGATCCTCAGAATGAAAGACCACAAGCAGTGGCCACAGCAAGGCAAGTGTGCAATCTGTCTCTGAGTGAGTCTGGTTTCTGCCTAGGGCTGCTAAGCGTCACACAGGAGTGGATGCTGAGGCTAAGCTGCCCAGAAGTAAAAGACTACTGGGGGAGTCACCTGAAGCCCCAGCCTGCCCACCTGTCTACTCATGCTGTGAGGCAAGCACCCACCTTAAGGCCTGGACAAGGTTGAGATCAGCAAACTCATGCAGCTCAACGAAAGCCTGAAGAACTTTGATATTAAAATCATCCCTAGGAAAGAACATAAACAGGGTAAACACATTACACCGAATTCCTTGGAGAGAGAGCATATCATGGCAGGCCATACAGATAACAGCTGACAATAGGCAACCATGTTCTTCACTGTAAATTTGTTTTCAGAGTTTTTAATTTGTTTTGTTCTTTTAAGAGAGAGAGTCTCTCACTAGACTGGAGAAGGTCTGCAACTCAGGATCCTCCTGCCTCCACCTCCCAAGTGCTGAGATTACAGTCTCCCATAACCCATGCTCCCCGTTTTCAGCCTCAATGCCAAGGACATTGAGAATATCTCTGGAGAGTATTTCCTAATAGACAGGAGTTGGAAAGGATTCCACCATAAACCCTCAATTCATCTTCAGGCCAGCTCTACATATGACAAGTTGTGAGGCCCAGGAATCTACATACATCCTGGAACCTTCAAAATGTCCCCGAGCAAGGCTCTATTATAACCTCTGCTTCATAAATGAGGTTTTTGAGCATAAGGAAAATGAAGCAACATCCAGGCTATAACCATCAAATGCACTAGACCAGGAAAGTCTGGGGGAAAAGACAACATATTAGAGGGGGTGAGATCAGGTCTCATTCTGTAACCTGGACTGGCATGAAACTCTATATATAACCCAGAGAATGAATTGGAATCCTCCTACCTCTGCCTTATGAGTTCTAGGGTTACCAATACAAACCATAAGCACAATCATACTAGTTTCTAAAAATTAAACATGAAAATACAATAAAAGGCTTTTTAACATTTAAATAGAAATAGAAAGAAAAATGAAGTATCTGTGTTTCACTGGATTTTAGCTCAAATCCTGCCGCAGGCATGCTCACCATGTGCTCTGAAGACATCCCTAGAAGCACCATGCCAGGGTTCGACTGCTCTGTCTCAGGACTGATACCCACCATGAGGGTTAAATACCCACAGCCTCAAGGGACACAGGGATTAGAGCAAACCTGGCAGAAAAGCCAATGTGTAGCACACAAACACTAGACATGTCTTAGGCAGGGGGCATAGTTAGTGCTGCTGGCCAGCTGGACACCTCCCCCAGGTGGAGGTTTCAAGGTAAAAGAAGGGAACTCGGAAACAAAGCTCTGTGGGGAAGTATGGTGCTGTTATCTACAGGGCCCCTGCTGGTTCCTTAGCCTGTGTCCTCAGAAGGGGGCATGATAAGACCCTCCCAGGAGGCATGCAAGGCCTGTCCCTGCAGAGGCTGGTTTGAGTCTCCAGTCTTGCACCACACTTGTCAGGTGAACCACTGAACTGGCAAAGCGGCTTTGCGTCAGGTACACTTAGGCCAGGTGTATACACCGCACTGCTACTCACTGGAAGGACCACAGTGGCAGCCAGGCTAGGGCCACAGCTAAGGACAAAGCCTGTTACAGCAGCAGCCTCCAGAACCTCAGGGAGTGGTGCCAGAGGCAGTGTTAAGGGCAGACTCCCATCCTACAGCATTAGGGTTTGGGATTGGGGCAGGTCAGATTGCAAGACTTCTTTATATCTCCAGCTGTGTCCTATCAGTCATCAAGTAAGATTTTCAAATGCTGCTCTTCGGAGGAGCTGTCCCACTCAGGTTCTCAAACTCAGATGTGCCTGCATCTGCCTCCCAAGTGCTGGGATTAAAGGTGTGAGCCACCACTTCCAGCTTTTTTTCTTTTCTTTTTCTTCCTTCTTTCTTAATAGTATTGTCTGAAGCAGTTTGATCCCAGAACCCATGTGGGAAAAAGGACCCACAGGTTATCCTCTGATCTGCTAGAGTGCCACAGTACACTACACACACACACACACACACACACACAAATAAGCATTTAAATTTTTTAAAAAAAAATTTGTGATCTTCAGTTTACCTTATCTTCTTTAATTGCTCAAGCTTTGGGCACTAGACCTAAAAAGCTCTTGCAAGAACAGGCTCATGATAACTTGCTCATGGTTCTTTCTAAGCATTTGAAGCTTCACATCTGTGTCTCAGACCCCTCTTACCTTCATGTTTAGTGAGGAGCTGATGTCTCTCACAGATGTCACCTGAAGTCACCTGCTGGGGCCATTCGTCCCTCAAGGGTGTTTTTTTGTTGTTGTTGTTGTTTGGTTGGTTGGTTTTTAGTTTTTTTTTTTTTTTGAGACAGGGTTTCTCTGTGTAGCTCTGGCTGTCCCGGAACTCACCCAGTAGACCAGGCTGGCCTCAAACTCAGAAATCTGCCTGCCTCTGCCTCCCAAGTGCTGGGATTAAAGGCATGCGCCACCACCGCCCGGCTTGAACACAAGTGTTTATTTCTCAATTCTCAGACCCACTCTATCACTTTCTGGACCAATTTTATCCTTATGTTAATTGTGTGTGACCGGCAGGGGAGGGGGATGTACAGGTACAGCAGAAGTCAGAAAAGGACACCAGGCCCTGGAAGCCACTAGACGTGGGAGTCGCAAATACAACTCAGTCCTCAGCTGAGCTCCTGCTCTTGCCCGCTGAGCCAGCTCTCCAGCCCACAATCTTCTATATGTCTGTCTTTATGTCAGCACTGCACTTTATTGATTAGTATAATTTTAATTTTATTCTGTGGGGTTTTGGTAAGAGTATGGGATCATGGTGGGGGGGGTGCTGACTGCAGCGAGGCTCCTTCCCAACTGTCACCGTGGGCTGGATTTCCATCCACTCAGATCTCTGCACTACTTGAATCCTTTCAGGTTGCAGGCTGCCTGCATGTCTTCTGCTAAATTCACTCCTGGTCTTTTCAATGCTACAGAACTACTTTCTGTTTGCTGAGGTGAGACTGCACAGAAACACGACTGGCTGTGGTATATGGAACTTGACTCCTGCAACCCCCCTGAACTTGCTTGTTCACAGTCTGGTGTGTGTCCTGGCTAGTTTTATTGTCAGCTTCACAAAACCTGGAGTTACTGGGTCAAGGGAACCTCAGTTTAAGAACTGTACCAATCAGGCTGGTTTGTAGCCATGTCTGTAGGAGATCCTCTTGACTAATGATTGTCCACCGTGGGTAGTACTGTCCCTAGGCAAGTGGACCTGGGCTACAAAGGAAAGCTAAAGCGGAACAGTGGAGCAGATTTGGAGGTGTGGGTGCAGGTGAGCAAGCCCTGAGGGCATGAGGGATGGAGAGCTGACTCTGCCTCCCACTCATGGTGGCATTGGGTGGCTTAGCCAGAGCAGTGCTGGAGAGCTTGCCCTGGTCCTGTGGGAAAGGGAGAGCTAGCATGCTGACCAGCCCAGCTACCAACCAGGCCCAGTTCCAGGGCTTTTGAGTTGGCCCATCCCAAAATCTGTATCATCTGCGACCAGCTGAGACACATGAGAAGACCAGTCCTGCTATTCCAAAGCTATAGGATTTCCATGACACAGGACAACAACAGGATGACCAGAGTCCTGGTGAGAAGCCAACAACACTGATGGCATCACAGACCAATGACTCACTGCAATGAACATTTGCAAGTTAAGATGTGTGGACAGAGGGATATACTATGGGATACAGTATAGTGACACACTATAGCTTGCAGGATGAGATGTTTTCTATGCTTTATTTTGTTTGTGTGTTTTTGTTTTTGTTTTTTTCATTTAGGCAAAGGCAGAGAGAGGGTGGATACAAGGGGACAGGGAGATGAGTGGGACTGGGGTGCATGATATGGAACTCTGAAAGAATCAACAAAAAGTTAAAAAAAAAAAGAGAGAGAGACAGCCAGCTGAGCATGAGGCAGTAAGAAAGGCAAAGCAAACAATGTTGCTCCGTGTCCTGCTTAAGTTCCTGCTCTGACTTCCCTCAGCGATAGGCTGAGACATAGATGTATATGCCAAATACATTCTTTCCTGAGTTGCTTTTGGCCTGCGTGTTATACCACAGCAACAGAATGAAATCAGGACATCATGTATATACGGTGTGTGTCCATGCCAGCTTGCAAGTATGTTGGTACACAGGTATGTTTAGCTACATATGTGCAGAGGCCAGAGGCTAATGTCTCAATAACTTTCTGCTTTACTTTCTGAGGTAGGGTCCTGCACTGACTCTGCTACACTAGCGACCCTGCTTGCCCTGGGTGCTCCCCACCCCTGCTCAGCTTTCTGTAGGATTCTCTACACACATGGATCATGTCATCTGCAAACAGTTCTACTTCTACCTCTCCAACATGCACTCTATTCATTGTTGCCCATGTGACCTGGCTGACAGCAGTGGTGCTGCACTGAGGAGCAGGAATGAGAGCAGGCAGACTTCCTGCTCCGCTCTCACCTCAGGCCTGACACGTGCTATCGTGCTAAGAGAGACCCCCATCTAGGGCTTTATCATGAAACTACCGTAAATGTTGCCTTTGCCACATTTACTGAGGTGTCCTCATGAGTGTTGTTGTTTACTCTAAGGTATGTGCCACCATGACCAGCTTATGCAGTGCTGTCTAGGATTTGCACAGTATACAAGCACTCTAATATACTCTATATAGAGTATATATACTCTATATATAATATACTCTATATAGTGATCTATATGGCTGGCCCTGAATTAATTGGTGTGTGTGTGTGTGTGTGTGTGTGTGTGTGTGTGTGTGTGTGTGTGTGTTGTTCAGGATGAATGCAGGGCCTTATGCATGCTAAGCAAGCATTGTACCACTAAGCATCACTGAAGCTCTGTAACTGATGTGACTGAACTAACTGCCCAGGGCTAGGTGAGCCAGGAGTCAGCAAGTAAATGAATGACTAAACACAAATAAACGATCACTTGAGACTGTGTGGGCACTTGTGAGTCCACTTGATCCATAATCTTCACTTACTGATAAGTCTGATTTGCTGATTTATTTTTAAAAGTTCATTTCTATAGGCGTAAGATACTTGTTTGTGGCTTTTGGCTCATTGATGTGTGGTTAGTGTCAGCTGGCCTCCCTGAATGAGTTGGGGAACGTTCCACTTTAGATCAAGTATTTTTAGTAATAAGCTAGAAGCAGACCTGCCCTAACTGGGCAGTGTTGGGCTTTAAATGCTCCCCTCTTGGCACCTGCTGCCATCGTCTTCCCACTTAGCCCCAGCTAAGCATAGCAGATAGCCCTTCAGGAAATGGTGATTCCAGCCCTTAGAGGCAGAGGAAAGAAGATGGATCTAAGTGAGGCCAGGCTAGGCTACATACACAGCAAGACCTGATCTCAAAAACCAACAAAGACAAGCAAACTAAAAGCACCAGCAGATGGACCTTTAGCTGAGGTGAGAAAGTCACCTCAAGTAACAGTGGAGAGACCCTGAGAAGATGGATATTTGTGGGCCAACCTGCAGATGGCGAACATGCTCTCATGGGCCAGGAGGGAATGACACTGGTGACAGAGGAGGGTTCCAATGGGACACAGACCTACCTGACTCTCAGTCATCCACTCCTCCTTCTGCTATGTGTGCTTCTGCTGTTTATCTAAGAAATCCTGTGAGGTCCAGATCATCCAGTTCAACCCTACGTTCCCTCCTAAGTAGGTCTTTGGTCCACTTTAACATTTGGTACTGTATGATCCCAAATGCCCAGGTGTCCACACTCAGCTACCAGCAACCTGGGGTCAGCACCTCTGTTCTACAGCCTGCAGCCCAGGGGCTTAAGGGCCTCTTAACTTACCTCTCACCCAGGTAGTCTCCAATGACAGTCTTGTTCAGGCCCTCTCCTTTGTACAGAAACTGGGCGACATCCTCTGGGGAGCTCTGCAGCAGGTCATTCTCAATTAGGAACTGAATGCCCTGAGAAACAATTCGGGATGGAACATGCAGGTCAGGAGGGCTGCTCATGATCCATTTTCAGAGTTGGAAACATGATTTGTGCAGTAACCCGGCAGTTTTAGACACAGTGAAAATGCCAGATACCTATGGAGCCCACATGGTCTGGTTTCCAAAATACCATAGTGTGTTTCATCCATTCAAGAAAGAGCCACTGTTTGTCAGGTATTACACAAGCAAGTTAAAAAACATTATCAGATTTGTAAAGGTTAGGGAAAACATCTTGTTCCTGCTGCACAGAACCTCGCTGTAGTGAGAGATGCTGTCAGCTATGCAACCCAATACCTGCCCCTAACCACCAATCTCTTCACAACTTTGTATTTCTATTATATGTATGTGACTGCTTTGCCTGCACGTGTGTCTGTGTACTACATGCATGCCTAGCACCTGTAGAGACCAGAGGGAGTCAGATCCTCTGAGACTTTGAGTTACTGAAGGTTTGAGCTACCATGTGGGTGCTGGGAATTGACCTCAGTGCTCCAGAAGAGCAGCTGAGACATCTCTCCAGCAGCTCTTCCCACCTTTAAAAAAATGATTTTTAACTTATATTTATGTGTGTGAGCCCACGCACTGGCCATAATCAGGGAAAACAACTTGCCACGGACTGTATCTGTCCTTCTACCATGGTGTCCTGAGGATGGAACTCAGGTCTTCACACTTGGTGGTGTCTTTACCTGATGAGTCACTTGGCCAGTCCTCCTTATTCATTGTGATTGTGTGTGGACCATGTGTTCGTGATGTGCATGTGCTACAGTGCATGTGTGGAGGTCAGAGGACAGCCTTCAGAATCAGACCCTGGGGATGGAACTCAGGTTATCAGGTATGTGTAGCTGTGTAGTTTTCTGATCTTCCCACTCTGCCCCAAATCAACCCTTTTAAATGACCTTATGACTCAGGTCTGGGCAAGCTGACATAAATGGAAACCTGGAGGGATGCCTTCTACTACCTTTCCTCTTTCTTTCCATTTTGGAGTCTATGCCATGACCAGCACCATGGTATCCCTCATGTGACTGAGATAAGCATCTTGCTCCTGTTACTTGGAAGACACTTATTGGCATAGCAACTACATGAGAAAATAAACTCCATTGTGTAACCATTTGGGAGGGTGGTTTGTATTTGTTACCTGAAGCCAAAAACATGTTAACTGGCACACTACCCCAGAGCTCACACCAACCAAACACATGCCCACTTGAAGAATATGCATAGCACAGCTAGCAGTTTTGAGAATGGGTCATCCTCAGCCCAAATCAGCTGCTCACCATCTCAAGGGCCT
Source organism: Mastomys coucha (assembly GCF_008632895.1). NCBI lineage: Eukaryota > Metazoa > Chordata > Mammalia > Rodentia > Muridae > Mastomys > Mastomys coucha. Next base: position 138,065,478 of record NW_022196905.1, on the reverse strand, counting down.
GCCAGGACCCACAAACCTTCACTTTCACACAACTTGAGAGTTGGTTTATGCCAAGCTACCTTATACCAGGCTGGGGAGAGCACATGGAATTCTGCCATCCACGTGCCAAGATGCATTTCTACAAACTAAGAGAGGCTTTTCCAGCTGAGGCTCCCAGGCCTACGCCTGCTGTGGCTTCCTTATACACCCACAGTCCATCTGGCAGCCGTATTTAGCATTCCCAAAAACTTCAGACAGTAACAGACAACCAGTAAGAAAAAAGATAAAGATAGAAGATGGAAGCTTACAACTGGGTGGAGAGAACAAACTGAAGGAGAAGCTCATAGACCTGGGACCCAGCAAAAGACAGCACAAGAGCACACGTGTGTAAATGCATATGATTATTGTGTGCATGGTGCAGATATGTGCATGTATACATGTATGTGCTCATGCATGGAGGCCCTATGCTGTTTTCATGTCTTCCTTGACTGTGCTCCATTTTTAATTGGTTGAGGCAGGGTCTCCCACTGAATCTAGAGCAACCAATTCTAGTCCATCTACTTAGCTACCTTGACCCAGGGCTTTCCTGTCTCTGCCTCTCAAGTGTGGGCCCATTAGGCCTACTCGGGTTTTATGTGGGTTTGGAGGCTCAATCTCTGGTCCTCAAGCTTGCACAGCAAGCTCCATATCCACTGAACCCGCCTCCCCACCCTCAGGCACAGCAAGCTCCCTAGCCACTGAACCTGTCTCCCCACCCCAGGCAGGTGTATTTTCATTCTGCTTACGCAAGGCTTAAAAAAAGAAAACCTAATTTTGGTGATAGTGTAGGATACCTGGGGGAATGGATTTGAGAAACAGTGGCCCCAGAAAGGTGGCCTACAACGTTCTGCAAGTACAGTTTGTTCTGGGTTGAGGGTTTTGCTTTTTAATTTGTCAGGAGGTTACAACACTTACATTTAAAATTTGTGGGCCATGTAATGTGCCGTTTAAATCTGACAGTCCCTACATTAACTCTTGTGTGTTTCTGGCAGGAATGGGAGAGAGCATGTCACCTGGGTGCTACTGTGAAAGCCACACACACTCTGCACTCTCCTGTGGCTGTGGGAACACAACACGCCTGTGCTGGAGTATGGGCTAAAACCAACCTTACTGTTGCTTTGTTCTCCAACCAAACAGGTGAGTAGAATTAAGAGTAATTAGAGCCAGTGAACCAGCAGCCAGTAGGACACGGGGCAGGGATACCTTTGGAGCTGGCAAGGGAGGAGCAATAATCACAGGACCTTAGGCAGGAGTTTACTGCCTAACACCTCAGGGTCAAAGGTCAATACTGCAGCATTACAGAACCCTTGCTAAGAACATTAGGACTCATAAGACTAACAGTAAGTATAAACTGGTAAGTCTTGCTACTCTGAAATCTGCCAAGGGCAGGCAGGAAGGCATGTGAAAGCACCCAGGATTCTGGAACAAAAGGCTCATGAAAGTAGAGTCTAAAGTGGTCTGGTCCAGACCTGGTTCCTGGAGACTCCTTTCACTGACACTGTGCTAGCAAAGGCTGAGTTTATAGTCATCCCCCTCAAAGAGCCTGATGACCCAGGCAGACAGTCCCAGGACCCTTAAGAGGTTCTTGCATCTTTGCCCTCTGGCTTTTTCTCCCCTCCTACCTGTCCTGGGGCTCCAAGGTCTGTAGTCTCAAGGCTGAGTGGCAGACCCTGGAACCCCAGGCCTCTGCCAGGTCACAGTGACTTTGTGGAAACACTATATAGATAGATATTCAGGACCTGCCCTGAGCCTCCAATCCTCCCAAAGAACTAGGTCACTGTAACAGCTGATCTTGACTGTCAACCTGACAGCACTTAAGAGTCCTAGGAGAAAAGCTTGTCTGTGAGGGAGTGTCAAGAGACGTTGAACTGAAAGGGAAGGTCCCACCCTGAATGTGGATGGCACCCTTTCTATGGGCTAGGAGAAGCTAGCTGAGTGCCAGCATTCATGTCTCCTGACTGTGGAAGTAGTTTGAGTTTCGGCTGCCATGTCTTCCCACTATGGATTGACCCTTGACCTGTAAGCCCAGGGGACCCTTCCTTTCTGAGGAAGGCATTTGTCACAGCAGCAAGAAAAGGAATCAATATAACTGTCTGGGGAGACGTGAGAAAGCCAAATGGTCAGACAAGGTCATTTCTGGCTTACATCACAGAGGGACACAAGGAGGATCCTAGCAAAGACCTAATCATGGGAAACAGGGAGCTGCTGAGAGTTCAGGGCAGGGACCTGTCAACGTGAGTGGACTGAGACATGCAGGTCAGTGAGAGACACCTCTGGGTGTCTGTGTGCTCCCAGACAGGATTAGATTGGACTAGACTAGATGTTGAGGGTTCTGACCTCACTAATGCTAAGAGTCTTCGAGGCTGATAGGTTGAAGGTAGCAGTCCTATGGAAGATGGAAGAAGAAGAAGAAGTGGGCTGATGGAGACCCGTCTTTGAAGGGTCTATCTCACACCTTTCTGCTGCTTTTCTATGCTTCCTGTCTCCACGAGCAAAGGGCCTCTGCCACACCTGCCACCACATACTGTTCTGCCTCCCTTCAGGCCCAAAGCATCTAGATGACAGTGGCTGAAACTCTAAAACCATAGGCCCAATCTAATCTTTCTTTAAACTCTGCTCAGTGATGAAATGTCTGATGCAGACTAAGCACAAGTGGAGTCAAAAGCCAGAGACCAAGCAAGTGGGTGTAAGAAAGGCTCCATCAGGATGAGACACAGGAAGCAGAGGACAAGGGAGCAGGGCTGCTTTGAGTTCAGTGATGAACTCTTTAAGAAAGCAGTTAAGCCAGGTGTGGTGGCACATGCCTGCAATCGCAGCACTTCAGAGGCTAAACAGGATGATTGTGAGTTCTGGGCCTGCCTGGACTACACAGTGAGAGGCAATGTGCTCAGAAGAGAAGGCACAGAGGCTGGAGGCTATGCTCACAGCTAAGGCACACTCTCCATCAATGACCTGCAGCTAGGCAGAGGCCTGGACAGACTCTCCATCCAAGTTTGAAAGGTATTCTGCTTAGACCTTTGGCTTGGATTCCTCATCTCCTGTATGTAGATATATTTCTGTGTCTTAACTCATCTAGTTTGTGGTAATTTGTTACAGAAGGTATAGGGTACTAGACAAACAATTATTTATAAAAGAAATAAAATGTCTTATTAGTAATTTTTTTTTTTTTTTGAGACAGGGTTTCACTGTGTAGCCCTGGCTGGTCTGGAACTCACTTTGTGGACCAGGATGACATTGAAGTGAGTGATCTGTCTCTATCTGCCTCTTGCCTTCGCCTTCTAAGTATTGAGATAAAGGCCTGTGTTAACAGACCCAGCAGAAGAAATAATATTAAAAGTAGTCAACAGCAGAAATGGGAGAGCACACTCAGCCTTTACCCCAGTGCCTCTTCTCCTCTCTTCATTTCAGTCTTCCTCTAAGGGCATCTCAACTGAGGTGCTGGTGTGTCCTTCTGTGTGTATGTGCCTTGCCTCTATGTGTGTCTGTGTACCACAAGCATGCAAAGGCCAGAAAGGGCTTCAAGTTCTCTGGAACTGGAGTCATAGTGGATGTGAGCCACCACATGAGTGCTGGGTCTCCAATCCACAATCGCTGAACCCCCATGAACCATCTCTCCACTCCTGGCTGCCATTTACTTCTAACCTAGGTAATTTAGCCAAGTCAAGTTTCTGTTAGAACCTACTCCTCTCATTTCTTAGCTGGTAGATTTTTGGGGGGTCTTTCAGAAGGAAGAGTTTGTGTAAGGATCCCACTATGCAGCCCAGGCCACACCTGCCATGATCATGTCTCCTTTACTTTACCTTCTCTGGTAACTTATAAGCCTTATTTCATCCCCATTTTTAATGGTAACCCAAAATCTTGACATTTAAACCTGTATGTACCTATCAATATCTAGAAAACTTCAGCTGTCTTTGTTCCTCTCCTTTTCTCCTTTCTTATAAAATATACTGAGCGAATTTGGGACTCCTAAAATACATTTTTTCATATAACTCTTTTCCTGTCTAGACTTGGGGTTTGTTGGTTTCTTTTCATCTCTTTTTCGTGGCTGTTTTAGGAGACAGTATCACACTCTGTGGTCCAGATCCTGAACTTAATGATCCTCCTGCCTCTGCCTCCCCAGTACTGGGGTTTGAGGCAGGATTTTCCTTGTTCAGTTACATTATTAGTGCAGCAGGAGGCCTGTGATTGGACAAGGAAAAGGGAGATGGAGCAAAGAGTTGCAGAGACAGAGACATCTGAGAAGGGAGAAGGAAGCCAAGATGGAGACAGACTGACAGGAAGAAGAACCTGAACCAGCATGGCTTTAAATAGTTATGATATCAGGTAGTTATGATATTATAAAGGTTAGAATAATTGAGATAATGTGCCTAACCTAGATGGGCAGCTTTTATCATTATCAACTGGTTCTAAAATTATTGGTGGCATCTTGTGAACTGAGAATTTATTGATCTATAAATCTGACTTGTTAACTACAAGCTTAGGAGTTTTGATTTACTGGTTTACTGGAATGTGGGACCCTGATTATAGGGGTTTATGGCAGAGAGGGAACAAGGGGCTCCAGAGACAAGCAAACCAGAGCTGGGAACACAGTGATCAGCTGCTGCAGGGGCTAGCTACAATCAGAGTCAGGACCGTACCAGAGCATAGAGTTGTGGTGGCTGACTGCAGGGGGATGTCATTGCATGGGCCTGGCATGGCAGCAAAGAGAACTTGGTAGCTCTGAGCCCTGCCAGAGTGCTGACGGACAGAGAGTAGTCAGGCGGGATGGCACAGGGACAGAGAATAGCTAGCAGTAGCACAGGAAGCCTGCTGGTCGATTTTAATATTTCCTGCAACAGGGGTTACAAACATGAGCCAGTACCCCAAGCTCTGTGTACCTTCTAAATTCTGGGTGTGTTTCTTGTTTTTAGGTATATTTACTCAGTTTCTCAGTGAATAATCAGACAAGGTCTTAGTGACTAACGTTTTAGTCCTTGCATATCTAAAACTGTCACTGCTTTTTTTCATTAGGGACAGTCTGGACAGAGTTCTCAGTTTTAAATCATTTCTCCCTTTAAACCTTAGAAGATACTATTTTGTTACTGTGCCTGACACAGCATTCTCTGGTAATACAGTTCTAGACTTCCTTGATCTAATCAAATCTTTCCTGATTTATTTATAAACCCTAGTGCTACTTCGAGACTCCAGCCCACAGAACAAAACCAAAGCTCCTTGCTTAATGTGTCATCACTCAGAGGCTGACAGTCCCTCCTACCTGAGACCAGTTACTCTGGCATTTCCTTGTGCTTTCATGAGGTAACATGGCGCCTAAGACACAGGCATAAATAGTGTTCTGAGCTACAAAGTGAGATTATCTGCTGTATCTATGGACTAAATGTGTATGTCCCTCAAGATTCACACACTGAGGCCCAAACCTGCAACAGCTGGTGCAGGCAGAGACTGTGGGGTAATCAGAGTGAGACAAGTTCATTTGGGCAAGGTGCTGGGGTCAAGGCGTATAGCCTCCTGAGAAGAGAAGCTCTAAACTCAGCTTCCTCCACAGCCTTGTCACATGAAGATTCAGAAAGAAGGCTGCCATCTGCATGGAGAAAAGAGACCTCAGCAAACGCAAACATGTGAGCACCCAGGGGCTTAGACCTGCAGGCCGGAGAACCATGAGAAGAAAACGTCTGTGGTTTACATCCCAGCCTGGGTGCTATGCTCATTCACATTCATGATAATTTCATGCATCCCAGGCTGGCCTCTAGCTGGCTTTGTAGACGACGGTGAGCTTTGTATCATCTGGCCCTCCTGTTTCTACCTCCCAGCACTGGGCTTACAACCTCACTCCACCAGCCTGGTTTTCACAGTGTGGTATTTGTTACAACAGCTCAAGCTGACTAAAGCAAGTATCACAACCAAGTCTACAATACTAAATGGTTTTTTTTTTTTATTTTGTTTTTTGTTTTTTGTTTTTTGTTTTTCGAGACAGGGTTTCTAGCCCTGGCTGTCCTGGAAGTCACTCGGTAGACAAGGCTGGCCTTGAACTCAGAAATCCGCCTGCCTCTGCCTCCCAAGTGCTGGGATTAAAGGCGTGCACCACCATTGCCTGGCTCTAAATGATTTTTTTTAACCCAGCAAAAAATTTATGTGTAGACTAAAGGAGCTTTTGCTCATTTAGTGCTATAAAAGCACAACTTAATTATAAATAGTTGAATAGAACCAGCAATTAACATAAAATTATAAAGTATACAATTATAAAATATAAAGTATTATAAAGTATAAAAATACTTTCAGGTCAAAAGGGGCACAAAGTGAAACCTACTAAGCAATTCACCATAGCCTGACTAAGCCCCTATTCCCTTGGATGTGGTAGACAGACACCATAGGGCTGACTAGAGTGTTTGGACCTGGAGCTCTCAGCAACCAGACTGCACCCAGAGCCCCAGACGGTGAGAAAGGCCTTTAGGTCCAGGTGCTTGTGACAAACTGAAACATCAACTCCATCTTTTCACAAGGCCATGGGAGTCAGCCATTTGCTTGCTGAAGGCCAGAACTATTCCTCACCTTTTTGGGGTCCATGTTGAATTTCTTCCTTCCCATGGCTATTTGCTTGTTCCTCTGAGTAGTTTTGCTATTGGTTTTAAACAATTTTGAAAAATCATTAGTATTTCACAGAGTACAGCAGATCACACACCCCTGTTCCTTTTCCATCTCAGGTCAACCTGGGACATAAAGCATTGGTGTCCCACAGAACCCCACTGCCCTCCACATGGGACTCTGCTGCTGCTGTGTTTTTCATGAACACTAAGACTAGTGGTGAAAGAAAAAGAAACAAACAGAAAGACTAATGGTGAAAAGCCTTTCTAAAAAACATGACTTTAGAGTACTGTTCTTGTGATACAGTCCCTCTGCTTATTCCCAAACCTACAAAGTTGGTGAGGACACAGGAGGCAGGAGGAAGGATGGCCAAAGGCTGCGACTTTCCAGCCCAGCCCTCGCACCTGCTACAGTCTCCAGGTACGGAGCACAGCTAGAGGAGGTGGCAGGAATAAAGAGGGGGAGGAGCTTGAACACAGTCACAAGTGCTTTACCTCTCCTCCACTGAAGTCAGGTTGTCAATCTCCGTCATCACTTCTGCAATTTCATATTTCAGCCTCTGTCAGAAAAGAAGAGTCATGGGGCATCTTAACTCTCCTATACTCATAGGCTCAGAGACATCCTGATGTTCTCCAGGCACAAGCTTTCCCAAGGACTCATATGAGTATCACGATGCCAAAACCCAACATCTGTACGAATAAGGTAGACTCAATGTCAGAGGCAGCACAGCACAGACAACACAAGCAAGCAACTCATGCAGGCACACACTCATGCACATGCATTTTCAATGCACACCCACACACAATTTCCATCTCTCATCACACACATCACAGGGGTCCAACTAGGCAGGCTCTTAAGTAACTGTGAAAAATCAAGAAGGAAGTAAAAAATATAAAAGCATGTACAGGCAGGCAGGGGTCCTTAGCTAAATCATATAGTCATCCCACATGACCAGAGGCATGGGTAGCCTGCATTCTGAGGGAAGCAGAAACCTAGATATGTCTAGGTTGACATCAGGTTTTCCAATCAGTCTTATGATTGTCACTTCATAAAAGATGAAACCCCTAAAAATTAGTTCAAGTTAACAGCAACAAACTAATAATAATAAAAGAACTGACAATTTAAAAATAAAAAAAGATGAACCCTCCCCCAGAGCTAGAGAAATGGCTTAGAAGTTAAGAGACTGTGCTACCCTCTTCCAGAGAAGCTACGTTCAATCCCTGCACACCTATCAGGTGGCTCATCAGGTCCAGCTCCAGGAGATCACATACCTCTGGCCTCTGTATATGCACTCATGTGCATATACCCCCACACATATACATACTTTAAAATAATACAATTTCAAAGTGGTGATTAGTTATGATTCTTTTTAAAAGAGTGACATGAAGCCCTAAAGACAAGGTCCAACTCAGAGACATCAGAAACAGAGGGGACAGAAAAGGTTTAATACCCACTGGGTGGCTTTTCCACCTATCTGCAGTCAGAGTTCAGGGAAGGGCCCATGTTATTGAGCAGTATGATCGCTCTGTCCACACAATATCCATTCTTATTCTTTACTCTTTAGATAAAGGACTTCTATGGTTTGCAAAAATTTTCCAAGAGTGCAGGCTACCCTTACAGCCAAACAGCAGCCAATTACCTCTCAAGTACAAAGACATTTTATTCAGAACCCTATTATGTGTGTGCCAACAAGTTCAGACTTAAACAAGTTCCTAGAAAGGAGTCACTGTCTAGGACAAGGTCTGGTCCACAATCAGCGGCCCATAAGGCAATGACAATGACTAGGAAGCTCCTCCAGCAGAGCCACTCGACTGTCTCTCCTGAGGGCGCTTCACACCGAAGGACCCAGGGAGCCTCTAAGTGGTGTCTAAAGCATCTCAGACCCCCAGCTCTGAAACTGTAGCTTCACTCATCTCCTGTCCTGTGGGATCCCCTCCACCCTGGCCTCTGAGTCAAGTACACAACTGTGGGAAGACAGTGTTTTTATCCATCGGTTTTATTCATCTTTGTTTAAATTTGTTATATTCTGCCCTTACCAAGTAGGCATATGGTATACAGTTAGAATCCAACAAATATGCTTGTCCGTCCATTCAAAGGACACAGACTGCCAAAGATATAACAGGCACCTCTCTAAGTGCCTGGAATAAGATACAGAGTAAAGGGCAGCATGTTGCCACTGTTTATGCTAACACTCGTAACTCTGAGGCCACATGTCAACTACTGGGAATGCTAGACCCACCGAAGTCTCTATCAGAGCTTGTGCTTTCTGGGATGGACAGTCCTTGCTGCACCAGCCTGGAGAAGCTACCTCTTCTGTCTCTGTGCTTCTAATACACACACACTGAAGACTCAATTTCACATGTTCCTGAAGATACCCTATTCAGTATGCCACACAGGTCTACATGCTAAGACACTCTGCTATTGCTGTTTTACCTCAATGTCATCAATAAGTTCCTTTTTTCTTCTACGAATGTCCAAAAGTTCTTCTCGCTCTTCTAATGACAGGTCTTCGGGCACTGAAAAATAGAAGAAAGAAGAAAGAAAGGTCAACAACCTTGGGGACTTGGTCAGGCTGGAGACTGGAGGTCGGGTTGGGAGGCCCCTAACCCTCCTCTGACCCACCCCACAGAGGCTGCCTGCTTCTCTAGAGAAAAACAAAGCTAAAAGGCACCAACCACCTCTGTGCACACCTCACCCCACACAATGGTGATTATCCCGCCCCAAGCTTTATCACAGAGTTTCTCCACCACAGAGCCCTGCAGAGAGGTTACCATGGTGGGGTACTTCTCTGTGCCCTCTTATAGGTTATAGTGCTAAGATACAGACACAGATGCAACCAGCATACCCACAGCACCCAGCAGGGAACAGTGGGCAAGGCCCTCCTGCTGTACTCAGCTCTGAACTGCATTTAGCCTTTCACTGAAGTGTTATGTGTGTAACACATAAAACATGCAGCAAACCAGACACACAGCAGTAAGAAAGGTCAAAGTGGTTACACTCTGGGGACTGAGAAACAGTGGGAAGGCAGCACAGTGCTGGCCGCCTACACTCAGCCCTACCATGAGCCTTGTAGAACTAGGGGTTTTCTTGGCATACCTATAAAAATGCATGCTAATCTCACTAGACTGGCAGTGGTGGGGATGGGAGCAGAGCTCGAGGAGCACAAATGAGCAGGTACACTGGGAAGCACTCAGGTGCATCAAACAGCATCAAGGATGCATATGCCATGCCCAGCTGCTTTCCATGAAGCATATCCAGAAGAGCACTCTCCAGCAGTGCAGCAGGGAGTGCAGGAATGTTGAAGAAGTGCATTTTATAGATCAGAAACTATCTGAGAAATTAAATGCCCATCCTCAGTAGGCTGGGTAAGCGTGCTGGGCTCTCACAGAAGTCCAGTTGTTACAAGCAACTGTCAGGCCATTTCAGATAGCTGTGTAGACATTACATGCCATTCTCTTATGAACCTCAAGAGCAAAAAATTAAATATATTGCTTAGGTATTTTCTTAGTTTTGTTCCCCATTGCTTTGATAAAATACCCTGACAAAACCATATTAAGGGAGAAAGGGGATATTTGGCTCACTATCCCAGTCCATTATTGTACGGATGCCATGGGAGTTTGAACATGCATCCATAGTCAAGAGCAGAGAGAGTGCATGCATGTGGCCATGCTAGTGCACAGCTTGCTCTCATCACTCACTTGGACCAGCCGGTGCATGAAATGGTGCTGCCCACAATCACAGTAGTTCTTTCCCACCTCAACCCATTCAAGAAATTCTCTCATGGCCATGACCACAAACCAATCTAATCTAGAGAATTCTTCACTGAGACTTCTTTTCCAGGTGATTCTGAATTATGTCAAGTTGGCAATTAAAACTAACCAATAGGCTGAAGAGATGATCCTGAGTTTAAGAGTACTGGCTGTCCTTCCAGAGGGCCTAGGTCCAATTTGCAGCCCCCACATGGTAGATAACAACTTTAGCTCCAGCTCAAGAGGATCCAGTACCCTCATATAGACACAGCAGGAAAAACATCAATTCACATAAAATAAATAAATCATTTTTTTTAAAAAAAAAGCTAATCACAGGCATATAAATACATGTCATAAAAAATTAGAGCAATGAATACAGAATTTATAAAAACCATGTCCTGTAAGGGAGGGGAGGAAACGCCTTGTTAAGAAAGGTGGGGAACAGAGCATCTGTCACATTACTACTTCCTTCTTCTTCTACTCACTCCACACTGAAACATGAACGGTACCTTAGCAGTGTTCTTAGGTAACCTTCTATACCAAAATGCTACTAAGGTAACAGTTATGTTCTCCAAATAACAGAGGGCTATAAAATACCTGGGCCTCTCAAAACATCCGAGGGCAGCCATTTATAATCCCTATTTTATAACTGAGGCCAAGAGAGATTGAATGATTTTTCCCTAGGAAAAAGATATTGAAGACAGAATGGGGCTGGAAAGATGGTTCAGCACTTAAGAGCACTTGGTGCTCTATCAGAGGCTGAGTTTGATTCCAGTACCTATATCAGGCAGTTCACAAGTGTCTGTGGCTGTGATTTCAAGGGGCTAGACGGCCCTTCTGGAGTTACTGGATGAACACACACACAGATAAATAGATAGATAGATAGATAGATAGATAGATAGATAGATAGATAGATAGATAGATAGATAGATAGATAGATGATAGATAGATGATAGATAGATGATAGATAGATGATAGATAGATAGATAGATAGATAGATAGATAGATAGAATCTTTTAAAGAGAAATAATGGTCTACAATTCAATATATCTGGTAAACAACAAGAACAGCACAATCCAAGATGGTCAACGAATTCCAATGAGGACAAACTTAGATTTCCACAAGGTCCCTGGAACCAATGTCTTCCTTCTGCCTTGCAAAGTGCCAGCTTCAACATGGAACTGCCTTCTGCCCTGCTATCTATACAGTACCTAGTAGCTAAGGCTATGTGCTTCCTCACCCTAGGGCTTTTCAAGCTTCTCCCCAGAAGGTCCTATAGATCCTCTCCTTAATTCTCACTAGCCTGAACTGTCTCAGGTTGCAGGTCTCAGCTCATACCAATCAGAAAAAGTAGGAGACATGTCCAACATACACACACACACACACACACACAGAGAGAGAGAGAGAGAGAGAGAGACAGAGACAGAGACAGAGACAGAGAGAGACAGAGAGAGACATTTTATGCCTTTTATGTCAAGGAGAAGACATAAAAGGAGGCCCCAATGCCCAATACCCAGAAAGATGAAGCATAAACAAGCACACACCTTTTCTCTTCAAAACTATTACCACAATCATCCACTCTAACAAAGAGAATATTTCTCAAATTAGCCAGCCTTTAGTGGTATTAGCCTGATATTAGTTAACCACACAGATCAGCTGCCTAAAGCAACCCCTAAGAAACCCCTAAGGCCTTTCTTTTGCTGACCTCTCCGACATACATACAGCCTGGAAGGAAAGAGCTGCAGGTTTCAATCTTCTGCAGATGGTTTTTCTAAGAAAATGGTCTTCCTCCTCCTGCCTTGAAGACAAGAAGGCTGCTAAGAATGAACAAAGGTAACTGAAACACCTGGATGGTTTAATTCTAAAGATGCCAATGCTCATCCATCAGAACCTTTCCATGGACTGCCTGGATTTCTCTCTTCCTACAAAGCCTGTCTTATCCTTTAAAGGCAATGAGACAGTAAACAATAAAGTACTGCTCATTCACCTTACCAGGAATTCCAACTAAAACCTGCTTGTCTTACAAAAGAGAGAAGCTGGAGAAATGGCTATAGGTAGAGTGCTTCCTGCCAAACCAAACCTGAGTGTGATCCCCAGATCCACATGATAGGAGAGAATTGACTCCCATATGTGTACCATGGCATACATACACATACACAGAGGGGGGAGGGGAGAAGGAGAGGGAATGTAATTTTAAAAAGATAACTTTTGTCAGGTAGGATAATGGTGTTGCAGTTATATAGGAAATACCCTTATTTTCTAGAGATTCATATCCAAGAATTTTGTGATATAAGGCTATTATATCTAAATTTTACTCTCAAAGACTTCAGAAAAAAATTAAGTAAGCTAAAAATTACTGGATCTATTTGATTGATTATCAGTTCTACATTCAAAGTTTGAGATTTCTAGGCCAGGTATGTGGGGTATGCCTTTAATCCCAGCACTCGGGAGACAGGTGGATCTCTGTGAGCTTAAGAGCAGCCTGGTTTTCATATCAGGTTCCATGCTGGCCAAGGCTACATTATGAGACTGTCTCCAAGAGTAAGGTGGAAGAGAAGAGAAGGAAAGAAAAGAAAAAAATTAAAATTTCTCATAAAAAGGTGACCTCCACCACCAAAAAAACAAAAAACAAAACAAAACAAAAAAAACCTTCTTTTGACTTAAACAGCTAATAGCATCTCCTCTCGTAACATCTTTTGAGGTATTTGGCAGAAACAGGGGACACTCTTCCACACATTAGAAAGGCTAACAGGGCTGGGCTGTGTAGTACAGCATTAGTGCTGACCTACTATCCCTAGACCAATCTCTGCACGTCTCCTGTCACCCCTGCACCTTGCCATGCTGCCATGGAGTCAGGTGCCAGGAAGCACCATGAACATGGCAATCACTGCTTGGTACCACCCCAGCATCTCTCTGCAGGCCATTTCACATGCTCAGTTGCCACGTGGAGAGTGGAATGGCAGGCGATGCTGAGGGAAGGCTCACTAACGTTGTAGACCTTCTCCAGCAGCATGCCAGTCCTTGCCCAGGGAAGTCGCTACAAAGCTTGGACACCCTGGGCTCTGCCTTGTCACTTTGAGTCTCTTGGCTTAGGAGAAGTAAAGATGTCCTAATGAAAAATATTTCCTCTAACTTAATGTAAGAAAAAAAGGCAAAGGTGTCCATCCTGCATGGTCTTTAACATTTGAGCATTTCCATTTTGCAAGAGGTATTCAACAGAAGGTGTGCTTTCTTTTCCTGGCCATGAGAAAACTGTGACAGCTTCACTGTGGAGGGGCATGAAGCCATTTGTCTGTGAATAGAGCTTTCAGCACAGGTGGGGGGGGTGTCTGGTGGTCATCTGATACGTCACTGCTTCTCCTGAGTGACATAAGCTTGAAGTCAGACTAAAGGCAGTGCAGTGAAGAACAATAAACATATGGTTCCTGCAAGTGCTGCTTGCTGGCTTACGGAGATCTTTGCTAGAGGCTCAGAATGTTGCTCCCATCTCTTAGAAGTCAGATCTGGAGGCCTGCTGTAACTTCACGATTTCCTGTGGAACAGAGATGGTTGGCACAGAGCCTCTCAGGATGCACTCTTGCTGGCAATGTCCACAGACACTGCTCAGGTGGTGGTTAGCCTCCCAGTACATGCTTTTGTTATGCACGGTCACTGTGTTGGCTGTGCATTTGTGCATCCCTCTCCTGCCTGTAACTTATTTTACTGTCATCATCCATGAGAATGTCTTTCTGTTCAGAAAACTGTCAAACAGTTCATTAGAGGAGAAGCACTCCATTGTGGTAAAGCTTTCTGGGCATCACTAAGTCTCTGGGGATTTAATCCCCTCACCATTCCTTTCTCTCTTCTTTCTCTCCTTTTCTCCTCTTCTCTTTATTTGTGATGTTGGGTATGGAAGTTAGGGTTCTGTGCTTGTGAGGCTGTTACCTACCATAGAATTCTATCCCAGCTCAGCTTTGATCCTTTTTGTGGGGAACTAGGGAGCCTTGCACATGCCAGGTAACTGAGCTACACTCCAAACCCTTTATTTATTTTGAGACAGTCTTGCTAAGTTAGCCAGGTTGGACTTGAACTCATACATTCTTAATTTCTTTATAAAGTTTTTAGGTTGGTGGCTAGACAAAAGTTGCCGATTCCCCAATTTGTAACATTTTCACCGTATCCTACACAGTGAATACAGAGTGAGAAACACTTCATGATCCCAAGCAGTCAAAGCAAACAAGCAGGGAAGGGAAGCCCTACCTGAGCATGCCCACCCTGTCTGTCCTGTGTGTTGTCACTGGAGATGGACAGGATCGATAGACTCTTAAGATGCCTTAAAAGAGGATCCTTTGATGATTCTTCCCAGAAATCGAAGTATTTACAGTGCTATGGTTTTCAGAAGATGGTGCTGAGAGAACTGCTGGCTTTGTTATCATGAACAGAACAGGGCAGCTCGACAATCACTACATAGAACAGCCCAGCTCCAAATACCAGGAGGCTATAAAGTCTGTCAGTTCAAGATCTACTTAGCAAGTCTGAACTCTGCTGCTCAATGAAAGTATAGCTCACATAAATCATTTGCTGTACAGTGTTCTCATGTCAACAGGTATGCTATGAGAACAAATAACACTTTCCTGACTTCCGGGTGAATGGTTCCAAAGTGAACAGCTCTGACCAGTGTGTGACTCACACTTCATTCTGAATGGGGAGAGGGTGGTAACATCTGGATCCTGGAATGTGGACTGTAGTGTTTGCTGTTTCTCATCTTATTCCACATGGAGGCAGGCCTGAGTTTTGCACTCACATAATGAGGAGCTATACAGAGCATAACTTCCAAGACAGCAGCGAGCCCTGGCAGCACAGTGCATGTTAGCTGTAGGACAGCAGGTACAGTTTCAGTTTGGTTCAAATTCTGGACAGTAAACAAATGTTTTCACAAGGGAAAACAGTAAGGAAGGAAGGCAGGAAATCCTGTGTTTCTCCTGCTGGCACATCTTCAGAGAAAATTCACAACAAATTCATGGCCTGGACAAGGCCTTGCTTTCTCAGGTACCTGCCTCCTTCAAATGAAGATTTGCAAATCAAAGCACCATAGGGTTGGTGAAGTCTGCTGCCAGCCAAGATGGGTAACTAAAACTGGACTTTATTTTTGTCTGAAATGAAGGAGAAAGTGAACAAAATTCCAAACCTTGCAAAATGTCTTTCAGAAAAGGTAAAGCCAGTTACTTTTCAGACAATAAAACGTTAAAATAATTCATTGGTAGCAGATCTGCAGGCAGACAGGTGTGGACTACCAAATGAAAATCTCTATCTATATAAAACACTGTTAAGTGCTCAAAGGGAGCAGCATGAGCAAAAGGCTCTCCAGTTCCAATGCAAATCTTTTGAAAAGATTTACTGCTGCTGTTGGAACCAGAAGCAAAAGGTGCACTAGTTTAGTAGACATGTATAAGAACACAAGACTTGGAAGAGAAAATAAAAGCGCACTGTAATGAAATTCTTAACCTAGTTAGACACCTGACATCGTTCAGAGGGCTGAGTCAAAAGAAACATCCTAAGTTCAAGGCCAGTCAGAGCTACATAATGAGACTTTGTCTAAAAAAAAAAAAAAAAACTAAAACAAAACAGATAATAAAAAACAGGAGAAAAAATATTATTTTCCTATATGAGAAATGATATAATATGTTGATGATAGACTATAATAAGTTGAAAATAAATATTACAGGACTGGAGAAATGGCTCAGAGGTTTAGAGCATCGGCAGAAGACCTGCCATGGGTTCAAGTCTTAGAGCCCACTTGGCAGCTCACAATATCTGGAACTCCAGGGGACCCGACACCCTCTTCTGGTCTCTGTAGGCACCAAGCATGCACATGGTGGACAGACAGACATATAGACAAAATACCCATACACTAAACAGAAAAGCACCACTGTCTTTATAAACAGAATATAGTGCAATGTCTGGGAAGATGGCTTAGTAGGTAAGAACACTCGCTAAGCAAGTATTCCAACCTAAGCGTAACCTCTTAGCAACCACAGAAGAAGCTGTTGTGGCTGTGCACAACTGCAACCCCAGCACTGCGGTGACAGAGGCAGGAGGATTATTAGGGCTTCCTAGCTACCTACAGGGCTCTAGTAAATAGGTACAGGAGAACCCTGAACATCCTCCCCTATCCTCCACACATAAACACAGCCCCTACCCCACCCACCCACACACACACTATAAACCCTGAAGCAGCTAACAAAGTTGGAGATACTGTATGGAGAGAGGAGTGCTGCTCTGTTTACCACATTCAAACAAATCCAGGCATGCACCCATTATACACTGCCTGTTCACAGACACCAAAAGACAGAAATATTTACATCTCAGAGTCAAGGAAAAACAGGGTATTTTGTATATAGCTTAGAAAAGATATTGGTATTTAAAATGTATACTGATCGAAGATGAGCAAGCACTTTTTAACAGTGAATAACTCACTGTGTGACAAATTACAGGTGCCAAGAAGCTGTGATTTCTCAGCTATGGGTCGCTGCTGTACCTAAGGCTCCCTTGGAACTCCCCTCACCCCCACACATGAGCACTGTCTCCCTGTGTCTCTCTCACACACCATCTATAAGGTTAATATTTTGTTCTATAGTTCTCCTGAGGAAAGATAAGATCCGGAACTGTGATGAGATTATGAGCTGTGACCAGGAACATTATGTTTTAAGGACCAGAGTCAAATATGATAGCAAATGATCCAATGAACAGAAATTTGACCACTTGGTTACTCAACCATATGCTCAGCAGCAGACTGGAAATGATGTCTGCCACTTTCAAGTTTACTGTCACTGCAAGTAATCAACACTAATCCACCAAGGCTAACTTTCCTGCTGCCACTTGACAGCTTTTAGATTTTCTTGGTCAGGGACATGCCAGTGTCCTGTGCC
The DNA here is from genome assembly GCF_008632895.1 of Mastomys coucha. Taxonomy (NCBI): domain Eukaryota; kingdom Metazoa; phylum Chordata; class Mammalia; order Rodentia; family Muridae; genus Mastomys; species Mastomys coucha. The sequence goes on along the minus strand of NW_022196905.1, from coordinate 138,048,224 downwards.
AGTGTCTAATATCCTATAGGATATTAGAAGGCTTGAGCCTAGACATTGGTCCCCACTGATCCACTAAATGAGAGCCCTGTAAACAGAAACAATACCTTTCCTGCATTCCAAACACTAGTGATTCAAACATTAGTAAGCTTGGGTCAGAAAGACAATCCAGAGCAGGGAGATCTGACAGCAAGAACAGAAGGGCAGCTGGCCACAGGAACAGCACTGGCTGAGCCTGTGGGTCTCACCAAGAGCCTCTTGACCTCTGCAGGTGATAGATAAGGCCAGTCACGTGATGACTACACCAGGAAGGGACAGCAGGGAGTGCTTCAGCTGGTTCGGGTGCTAGGCTGAGCCACAGGGCCAGGTAGAACTGGGAGCCTCAAAGTCACATGTGAACTGCTAGTGCATGGTTACCCTCTTGAGTTCCCTCAACCTCCACTGTTCCTTATTTTTAAGGAACAGTGACTCTTTTTTTATTGTCCCAGGACTCTTTGCCTGGTCTTCTTTGAATTAAGTAAAACAATTAGAGACAAGCAAAAACTGAATAATTTGCCACCTGGGCACTATTGTAGAGAAAATCCTGACAAAGGACTATTGAGAAAAATGATCTGAGCCAGGTGGAGAGGGAAGCCAGAGAGTAAGCACAGACTTCCTGGGTCTGCTATGAAGGAAAGCCATGACACAGTATATCACAGAATAAAGAGCTAGAAACTGGAGGCAGCGGCCAATGACCAGCAAAGCAAACAAGCTTCCCTCAAGCTTCTGAGAGTTATGAATCATCAAGTGGTCATTTTATTAAAAAAAAATGTCCAGGCTATGCAGGAAAGGAACTGAGTTTCAAATTCCAAAGTTGGGAGGATTAAGATCGGATTGAGGGTGACTTATTACCAGGCTGGCCCTAGGTTCCATCCCCAGCATCACAAAATTCAAAATACAAAATATTAAAGCAGAAAAAATAGTGTATTGGTTCCTACTATTGGAGAGAGAAAATAAGTCCACAGTAATTTACAGTTCCTCCTGTCACGAAGGGGAATCTGTTTCTCACCAGTGACTGCAGGCTACCTTAGAAACTTCCTATGGCCAAAGGAAGAGGGCAGCTGTGACAGAGAGCAGGGTCAAGGCCACAGAGCCATATCTTGGAACCACCATGTTCTGGAGAAACTAAGGCCTACAACCCTGAGGGGAGAAACCACACAGACACAGAGCTGCAGACACCCCAGCTGTCACAGCCACTTCAGCTAAGCCCCCAAACACCAGGATGTTACTGTGTGGATGAGCTCAGCCCCTATATGACCTGCCAGCTGAATGCAGCAAGATGAGTGAAACCAGCAAATGGAAGACGAAAAGGCTGTAGGAGACAACAGGCTACCAACAGCTTTGAACAACTGCGCTGGACAATGTGGTCTGCAGTAATGTATAAGGAAAACAAGTCACATTTAAAACCTTAAAGTTAAAAATTGAACAAAAGCAGGGTGATGGTGGCGCATGCCTTTAATCCCAGCACTTGGGAGGCAGAGGCAGGCAGATTTCTGAGTTCGAGGCCAGCCTGGTCTACAGAGTGAGTTCCAGGACAGCCAGGGCTACCTGGAGAAACCCTGTCTCGAAAAACAAACAAACAAAAACAACAAAAAAAATTGAACAAAAAATCAAGCTAACTTTTATGAAGAAGAGGCACATTTACCACATACAGTCCTTGTTCCTCTGTGGGGGGTTGCAAGGGTGGAGGGCAGGTACGAATTGGGGACAAGATGAGTGGGATTGGGGTGCATGACGTGAAAGTCACAAAGAACCAATAAAAAGTTTTTTAAAACTCTAGGAGACTGGTACAGAGGTGTAAGAGGAGCGGCTTTTGCAGGGCACTCAGGATCAGTTGAGAGCACCCAGAGGGCAGCTAACAGCTGTCGTTCAGTTCCAAAGCAACCAACACTGTCTTCTGGCCTCCAAAGACACTGCACACATGTGGCACATCAACACACATACAGGCAAAACATAAAATAAAATAAGAACTTTTTAATGTCTCGGGGGCTTGGCAAAAAGCGCAGTGTGGATGGGAACATGCTAAGCAAGCATAAGAACCCAAGTTTGAATTTGAATCCCCAGCACCCACATATAAAGCAATGATCATACAGGCATACAGCCCAGAGCTGGGGAAGCAGAGACAGGAAAATCCCAGGAGCTCACTGGCCAGGCAGCCTAGCAAAACAGCATGCCTTGGGTTCAATGAGAAAGCTTGTTTCAGGGAAAAAAGGTGAAAGTCATATTCATGCATAACTGCATACACCTGTATATACACATGTATAACACAAACACTGTATACACGCTTAAAATCTTTTTAATTTTTGGTGGATGTACAATGGATATAGTGTGGGGGCTTAGATTAGATTCTGTATTACACACACACACACACACACACACACACACACACACACACGCGTGCGCGCATACACACACACACACACACACACACAGGCACACACATGCACACACTTTCCCCCCAAGGGACTGATGGAAGAGACAACTAAAGTGTCTTTATCTCTAGGGCTTGAGCCTCACTCTGTGAAGACATAGTGATGTTGGTCAGATAGGAAGAACAGGCTCAGTGCCTATGCAGAGCATGAGTAAGACAGTTAGGAAGCCATGCATACATGTCTACTGCTGAGAACATAGATCTTTAAAAGTAGTTCTACATACATGAGGTAATGAGCGTGTTTAATCAGTTGATTTAACTTAACCATCCCATACATACAGCAAAACATTATACAGTAGGGGCCTCCAGCTAATGGATAAAGGTACTTCCCTGCCAAGTTTGGTGACCCAAGTTTGAAACCAGGAACCTAAATGGTGTCACAACAGAGCCAACTCTCACAGGCTGTCCTGACATTCACATGTGTCATAGCACATGTATGTCATCCCCAACATACTTATTAAAAACATAATTATTAAAAAATTAAATAAAAGGACTACCTAGCACATTGTCAATATACACAAATTTTGTTACCCCTGCCTTAATAAAACTAGGAAGAAGAAAAATCCACCTTAAAATTACATTACCAGATAGATAGGCTCATATGGGTGACTGGATCCACCATCTAGAGACAGCACACCAGCCAGACACAGAGAAGCAGAACAGAGTCCACCTGGGCTTTTCTACTGGCTGCTTCTCAGAGAGCAAAAGACTGGGACTGGAGGGTTTTCTAGATCAGCATCTATTCATCTATGGGGTTTATTCTCTACATCTCTAGCACTTGTGAGCCCACCGCAGCAATGGTGGTCTCCTAATTCAGACTTGACCCATCACCAATAGGTGAGTATGGAACTGAGTAATTCCAGGGATTGCCACAGAGGTGAGCTCTGTCTTCTAGTCACCTCACACACAACAAGCACCCCATCATTCCCATCATTCCTCTTAGTATACCATCCATTCCTGCTTAAGTCACTCACAGTGCTTATTTCTTGGCTTTCATGGAAAGACCACATTCTCTGACCACAGAACCATTAAGTTAGAATTCAGCAACAAAACAGTCACTACAAAAACCATTTGTTTAGAAATTAAGAAACAATCCTAAAAGGACATTATGTTAAATGAAGTAAGACAAATACCACATGTTCTGTCTCATATGTGGAAGCTAACAACATGGACATCAAGTAGAAGAGAAAACAGTCATTACAACAGTAAGAAGGGGGAGGGAAAGGGAATAGAGAGAGGGTGGGTAGCATGTTTCAAAGCACAGTTAGCTAGGAGGAAGGCGGTCTGGTACTCTAAAACACAACAGGGTGGCCAGATGCTAGCATCTGCCACATAAGAGGCTCCAGCAGGAGGCAGGAGTTTCAGGCCATGCTGGGCTACACAGACCCTGAGAGGGGAGACCTGAAAGAGTGGAATCTGAGGCACAGAACAGTGAGTAGAGATGCTAATTACCTGATTTGATTAGTGTACATTCTATACAGGAATTAAAACCTTATCTCAAATAATATGTGCAACTATTATATTCATCAAAAAGAAAAAGCTAAGGATCCTAATTGCAAATAAGTTACTGGTCAAGAAGACATGGTAAAAAATTGTTTCTCATAGTAAAAATGTTTTAAAGACCCAAAATGGAATGAGTGTGTAAAAATGTCACATACCAACATTTCTGGGCTATAGTTCTAACACTTAGAAAACCAAAGCTAGCACGATAATTTTAGAAAACAAACTGAAAATGTAAGAGAGGCACTCACTTTTTAAAGTAAAAAAAAATTACTTAAACCTAAAGAAGAAAATGAAACACTTAATTTTTGAAAATGTGATACACTGTAGCCATTTTGGAACAGAACTTGGCAGTTTTTCAAAGACTCAGTCTGCTTAACAGTTCAGTTCAACTCCTAGGTGTATATCACAGAGAAGTTATGATGCCTGTCAACACAAAGACCCACACTATTGACAACAGTCAAAAGGTGGAAACAGTCCAAAAAAAGGAGACATTTTATATATATATATATATATATATATATATATATATATATACATACATACATATATACACACACTAATACATACATACATACATACATATAGACAGACAGACAGGGAGGGAGGGAGGGAGGGAGAGGAAGGGAGAAAGGGGGAAACAGTGAGAGAGAGGGAGAGACAGAGAGAAGGGGAGGAGGGAGGAAGGGAGAGAGAACACGTGTGTGTCTAGATAGGTAAGAAGAGATATCAGATCACCTGGAACTGGAGCTGTACATAGTTATAACCCACCATTGTGGGTGCTAGAAACCAAATCTGGGTCCTCTGTAAGAGACGCAAGTAACTGCTGAGCTGTCTCTCCAGCCCTCAAAACCACATTTTTTTAATAGGGAAGGTTGAGAGTAGCTAAGAACAGACAAAACCAACTCATGGTGATAGAAATCTGAGCAGTGGTTAATCTGAGGGTGGAAGGTGCTGCCTAAGAAAGGGCCTGGCAGAGCTTCTGAGGTGGTGCTAAGTGTTCTATTCTGACGTGGGTGGTCACTACCCAGTGCATGTATCCAGCATTTGCAGACATAAGACAGCTTGAGCTCTAGGGAACACTTAGCATATGAGCACTTTGTTAGTCATATTCCTGTCACCGTGACAAACATACATCCAAAATAATCAGCTACAAGGGAAAACGTTTATTCTGGCTTGGAGTTTCCGAGGTTTTAGTCCATAGTCGTTTGGTCCTGTTCCTTCTGGGTTTGGGGCAAGGGACAAATGGCAAAAACAAACCACTGCATGGCCAGGACTAAGCAAGTGAATGGAATCAAACAAACAAACCAAATAACAAAAACCCCAAGAATCTAAAAATCCCCTTCAAGAGCACACTTTTAATGAATTTTTAGATTTTTTTCACTTCCTCATTCTAAGCCCCATCTCTTCAAGGTCTACTATCTCTCAAAAGTGCCATACTGAGAACAAAGCCTTAACACACAAGACTTTGGCAAGTATTTGAAATCCAAACTATAGCACACTAACCCAAACTTAATTTATTATCACATAATTATTATAAATTCAGGGTAATAAATTATTATCACATAATTTATTACCCTGAAAGGTCTCCATCTAGGGGCTGGGGAATGGTTTAATGAGTTAGAGTTGCTCTGCAAACATGAGGAACTGAGTTCAAATCCCTAGCACCCATGTTAGAATTCAGGCATGGCTATGCAAGCCTGTAACCCCAGCATCAGAGGAGTGGAAGTAGGTGATGCCAAGAACTCCATAACCAGCTAGCCTAGCCAAGCCAGTGAGTCTTCTGGTTCAGAGACAAATTCTGTCTCAGTGTGGAAAGGTGGAGAATCTGCTCTGGTCTGCACATGTGCACACATGGGCAGTTACTTCATTAACACACACACACACACACACACACACACACGGGCAGTTGCTTCATTAACACACACACACACACACACACACACACCTTAAAAATTTTAAAGACTACACCTAAATAGTTGACTCCTTTCAACCCTTGATGAATAAAAAAAGTGTTTCCTAAAAAAATAAAAGCACTAGGGCTGGTGAGATAGCTTAGCAGGTAAGAGCACTGACTGCTCTTCTGAAGGTCCTCAGTTCAAATCCCAGCAACCAACCACATGGTGGCTCACAACCATCCGTAATGAGATCTGATGCCCTCTTCTGGTATGTCTGAAGACAGCTACAGTGTACTTATTTATAATAAATAAATCAATCTTTGGGCCTGAGCGAGCTGACTGACGGGAGTGAGCAAGGTTGACCAGAGTGAGCAGAGGTCCTAAAAAAGTCAATTCCCAACAACCAAATGAAGGCTCACAACTATCTGTACAGCTACAGTGTGTACTCATATGCATAAAATAAATAAATAAATCTTAAAAAAAAAATAAAAGCACTAAAATACTTTCTAAGAACAGACAGTAAGAACCAACGTTTATCGGGGCTGGCGAGATGGTTCAGCGGGTAAGAGCACTGACTGCTCTTCTGAAGGTCCTGAGTTCGGATCCCACCAACCACATGGTGGCTCACAACCACCCGTAATTAGATCTGATGCCCTCTTCTGGTGCGTCTGAAGACAGCTACAGTGTATTACACCAGAGCGAGCAGGGCCGGCAGAGGTCCTGAGTTCAATTCCCAGCAGCCACACACATGATAGCTCACGGCCATCTGTACAGCTACAGTGTACTCATACACATAAAAATAAAATAAAATAAATCTTAAAAAAAAAAAAAGAACCAACGTTTATAAGTGACTCCAGCTTCAAGAACACAGACTTTGTATAGAATAGCCTATTTTTTCATCCAAAGTTACTGCCTTTATGTCACAATAGATAAAATTGTTTTAAAATTAGCACATTGTATAGGTAGATTAAAAACAGCAAAAATTGAGAATCAGAGCAGTCAGTATAATTTTTAAATGTGGACCTCATCTTTATACAATGTTGCATATTAAAAAAAAAAAAGGTGGCATTGCAATGTCCTCAAATTAGCCTTTTGGAGTCCATATAAACATCCTCTTGACAACTAGCATGCCAACCCACAACTGTTGCTCTTCCTGTTTGATGATGCAGTCAGCCACCACCAAGGAACAGAGGAACCACTGTAGTCCTGTTACTGCTGTAGTGGTAGAGGGCAGTTTACTCCCTGGCTCCATCCAACAAAACTAAACCACAAAGACCAAGGACACAGCCAGCTCTTTAAAACACACAACAAACATGTTCCTTTAGAGTCTCTGATTCTAACTGATTTTCCACAGCCGTTTTCTACCATGTGGCCTGTGAACCTTCTCCACCAGAACCACTCGGAAGCATGTATCTGGGGTTGAAATATGCTCAGTAAGTAACTGCTGACTTCACAAGTATAATGTCTGGAGTCTGGGTTCCCAACACTACATACAAAGCCAGGTACAGCCGTGTGAATCTTTAATCCCATGACTGGGGAGGCAGACAGGAGGATCCCTCAGAAATTGCTGGGTGAACTCCAGGTACAGTGAAAGACCTATCCACCAAATAAGGCAGTGAAACTAGACACTGACCTCGGGTCTCCATGTACCCCCCCACACACACACATACCTGCACATGTATATTCACATGCACACATACAAGTGCATGTTTGAAATACAATTCCAGACCTTTTCCCAGCCCTTTCAAATCAGAACCTCTAAACATGATTTTAAAGATTCTGAATTTTAAAGAGATTGTGGAACGATTCTATTAAGCACAAAAATTTGAGAACCACTGCTAAGATGGGCTGGGGAACATGGAAATCCAAATGCATGGGCATGGTGGGCTAAGAATGGAAGCAGCACTGTGGTTCGGATCTGGACTGGCTTCTTTCATGGGCTCCTAGTTGAGGTCCTGATTTCCAATGCAGCACTATTCATAGCCTTTGAAAGGGGATTACATCATGGAGACTCTGATCTCATCCACAGGCCATATTGTAAAGTGGTGAACCCTTTTAGGGTGGGGCCTGACTGGAATAAGTAGGTCACAGGAAATGTACCCCAAAAGGGGCCCAGCCTCTTTCTCACCCTCTGCTTCCTGCCACCATGAGGTGAACAGCTTTCATCCTCTACATTCTTCTGCCCCTACATCTGCCCCACCACAGGTCTACAGCATGAACAGAAACTTCTAGAATTTCATGGACTGAAGCCTCTGAAACTGAGAGCCAGAACAAAATGTTCTTCCTTTACGTTGTTTGTCTCAGGTACTTTTAATAGTAATATAAAGCAGACAGTAACCAGGAAACTACAAGCCAGATATGGTAATACACTCTTAATAGTCCAAGCATGTGAGAGGCAGAGACAAGGCTATACTGAATTTGAGGCCATCCTGAGCTTCATGAAACTGCCTTAGTCACTGTTGTATGGCTGTGATGAGTCAGCATGACCAAGGCAACCCTTATCAAAAAAAAAAAAAGAAAAGAAAAGAAAAGAAAGAAAGAAAGAAAAGAAAGGAAAAAGAGAAAAACAAAAGCATTTAATTGTGGCTGGCTTACAGTTTCAGAGATTTAGCCCATTATTGTTTTGGCATAGAGCACAGTAACACGCAGGCAGACATGGTGCTGGAGCAGTAGCTGGGAGTTCTACACCCAGATCCCCACACAGCAGGAAGAGAGACACTAGGCCTGACTTGGGCTTTTGAAACCTCAAGCCCAGCCCAATGACACACTTCCTCCAACAAGGCCACACCTACTCCAACAACAAGGCCTAATCCTTCTCAAGCAGTGCCACTCCCTGATTACTAAGCATTCAAATACATGCGCTATGATGGCCATCCTTACTCAAGACATTGCAGAGACTTTGGCTCAAGAAAACCAAATAGAAGAAGACTAAGTCTCGGAGAAGTATTATGTCTCAAATCTTATATCTACCGCATACTAGCTGGGTGACCCTGAGCTACTCGTTAAACTTCATGTGACTCAATTTTCTCACCTGTAAAAGAGGCAATACTACTACTTACAAAAGTTAGCCACATCTCTTCTTGATCTTGAGATTTTAAAATAAGTACTCTACTTTTAACAAAAACAAGAAATACTTTAAAATTTTGAAGAATACTTGAAAAATTAACAGTGGACAATAAGACTTTCTACCCTCAAAAGCATGCAAGGAAATAAATTTTTTAAAAAGATTTATTTATTTATTATATGCAAGTACACCATGGCTCTCTTAAGACACTCCAGGAAAGGGCATCAGGATCTCATAACGGATGGTGAGCCACCATGTGGGTGCTGGGATCCGAACTCAGGTCCTTCAGAAGAGTAGTCAGTGCTCTTAACTGCTGAGCCATCTCTCCAGCCCAGGGAATAAATTTGTATATCAAACCTGATAGGGTGATTCTTTCTACATCCAGAAGTTGAAGTTATGGAGGAAAGAGAAAGTTTCACAAATATGTGAATTGGAGCTGTGTGGAGACACTCTGGAAGATGGTGTGCCAGCCTCTCACAGAGCTAAACACAGGCAAGCAATACAAGCCAGTGCGGCATTCCTAGAGACTTACCCAGCAGAGCTGATGGGCAGGAAGACCTACCCATGAATATTTATATATTCAGAGCTGCCCATATCTAAATGCAACTGTGATGCCCTTCAATAGGTGACTAAAGAAACTGATCATTCCTACTATGGAGGAAGAGTATGCAGAAATAAAATAAAGTATAAAGCTGTGTTAGTGAGATTTTCATTGCTATGACAAATACTTTTTTTTTTTTTGGTTTTTCAAGACAGGGTTTCTCTGTGTATCCCTGGCTTGTCCTTGAACTCACTCTGTAGACCAGGCTGGCCTTGAACTCAGAAATCTGCCTGCCTCTGCCTCCCAAGCACTGCGATTAAAGGCGTGCGCCCAGCTTTTTTTTTTTTTTTTTTTTTTTTTTTGGCTATGACAAATACTTAAGAGACAGTCTAAGGATGAGATTCCTTCCCAGAAAAACCATAATGATCCAGCCTCCTCATCTCAGCCTCCAGGTCCCTCTCAGATATCACCCACCTGGGCAATGTCCTCTCCTTGTTGGCAATCCCTTCTCCTGAGCTCTGCTCACACTCCCCAACCCCCCTTCGGATTTGATCGATAGCTTGACTTGCCCCAATCCACTAGTAAATTAAAGACCCACAACTACTGCTTAGAAGACATCACTCTGGAGCAGCCATTGTTAGCAAGCAAGCTAGAAGCGAGAGCCTGACTGAAGACTCAGTGCTCCAAGGTCAAGTCCAGGGTTTCACTCCTGGCTCTGTCCACTGGCTAAGCTGTGTAAGACTAGATTCCTGTGTTTCCCTTTAGTTATTTAAGAACATGGAATGTTTGCTTGCTTGCTTGTTTATTTCCAAGACAGGGTTTCTCTCTGTGGCCCTGGCTGTCCTGGAACTCATTCTGAGGACCAGGCTGGCCTTGAACTCACAGAGATCTGCCTCCAGAGTACTGGGATTACACAAAACATCATTTACCATCATAGCCAGGTATTGAAATATGCCCACAATTCCAGCACTTGAAGGGAAAAGGCAGGAAAAGTCCAGCGTATTTGAGACCAGTCAGGGCTACATACTAAGACTACCTTTTTAAGACACCAAAATCAACCATTATAACCATTTGTGGGGGTGGAGTGCACAGATGAGCATGCCTGTACCCGGGGACTGAACCTCGGAGCTGACTGGTTCATACAAATGAAGCACTTTCCTGATTGAGCTACATTCCCAGCTCCTTCATGACCATTTTAAAATAATTTTATTTATTTTTATTTTATGTGCATTGGTATTTTGCCTGCATGCAAGTCTGTGTGAAATGTCAGACCCCCAGAATCTTGTGAGTACTAGGAACTGAACCTGAGTCCTCTGTAAGAGCAGCCACTCTGTAAATGCTCCCAACCACCCAGCCATCTCTCTCCAACCCACTTCATAACCATTTTTAAGAGTGCAGTTCAAGGACTGGCAAGATGCTGAGCAAATAAAGACACATGGTAAAGGTGTTTGGCACCAAGCTAGTTCCAACTCTGGAATCCACATGGTGGAAGGAGAGAATTGACTCTCTCAAATTGTCGTCCGACTTCCACACATTCTGTGACATGTGTGAATGCACAGCACACACATGTACACACACAGATAGATAGATAGATAGATAGATAGATAGATAGATAGATAGATAGGTAGGTAGGTAGGTAGGTAGGTAGGTAGGTAGGTAGGTAGGTAGGTAGGTAGGTAGATCAGTAGATAGATGATGGATGGGTGAATGGATAGAAAGGCTCCGTAGTGCTAACAACACTCACACATCTTGCAGATATACATCTGCATTAAATACGAAGCTAACCCGACTGTTCTTCACCCTTGAGAGTCACCATCCAATCATCTGTCAGTAGGAACATGACCACTTATGTCTATAAGGGGTTCTGGGAGAGGCTTACTACACTCAGCCAATGGCACCCTCAGGGTTTATCTAGGTTCTAGTAAGTGATTTCCCTCCTTTGAAGAAGAAAAAAAAGTGTCTCACTTTGTAAGCCGAGGCTAGTCATGAATTCAAGGTGATCCTTCTGTCTCAACTTGCCCACGGTACTGGAATTATAGCATGTACAAGTCTAGAAAAAAGCAAGCTCTTCCTTCTAATGGCTAAATAATATTCCATTGTAAGAACTTGCCACATGTTTATTCATTTGTCAAAAGAATATTTTATTAGATTTATTTTATTTTATATGTATTTTGCCTGCATGTATGTATGTATACCATATGTGTTTATGTGGTGCCTGCAGAGATCAAGAGGGTACTGGATCCCCTGACACTGGAGTTATATAGATCATTTTGAACTACCTTTACATGCTGAGAATCAAACCTGGGTCCTCTGCAAAATGAACAAGTGTTCTTATGATTGCACTATCTCTCCAGCCCAGTTTCCACTTCTTATCTACAATCAAAGGACATGTGGCGTTCCACGCTTACTTTGTCAAGGAACATCCATACTACTCTCTGTAACAGTTATGCCTTTCACATTCCCTTCCACAATACACAGGAGCTCCGGTTTCCCCAGTGTACCATCTTTAATGGCAAACACAGGGAACACTGCTTTGCCATAACAATGGGAATGCTATGTATCAGTATCACCAGTAGCATCAATGCTAAATTATTCAGTTGTGTCTACAATAACACACAGTAGGTGCTCAGAAATTATTTCCTGGATTGGATGCAAGCAGTATGCCCCTGCAGCATATTTAAATGACAGAGGGCAGATAGATGGAGAGAATTTTCAGAATACTTACAACATAGGTTTTTCCCTTTCCAAAAATTTGCTCAAGGGATCGGAGGCATTTGCTTATTAATGTCTTATAAAGAGCTGTTTCATGGGGCTGGAGAGGTGGCCCAGGAGATAAGTGCACATGCCGCTCTTTCAGAGGATCTGAGATCATTGCCAGTATCCATATTGGTCTGCATGTAACTCCAGCTCCAGGTAATCTGATGCCCCCCTTCTGACCTCTGTGAGTACCTGTATGTATATACACATACCCACACACATATACACATGATTAAAACATAATAAAAATAAACAATTTCTTTAAAAGAAAGTTGTTTCAATATGGTCCTAGTGGTTGTTTATTTTATGGTCCTAGTGAATTCCTGAAAATCAGTCCCAGCACTGGCTGCTGTGTCAAATTATCTACAAAACAAAATTCGGGGAGAAAAAAATATCTCTAATGATACGTCAGTAATATTTTAACTATTTTTGTGTCAAATAATTTTAAAGTTGGGATGCCTTTAATGACATTGTAAGATCTACACAACACAATGAGGCAATGTGATCCTGGTTTGTGAAATACAACCTCAATCTTGGCAAAACATCCCTCTTCCTTTTCCTCCTGGTCTTTAAATAACCAGTGAAAGTAAGTCTTAATCCTCTTGGCCTGCAACACCCAGGGCCCTTGAGAACCAACAGTCTAGGCAGGTGCAGTTCCTCAGTGACTCTCATTACCTTTGAGCTCTTCTAGTTCCCTAAGAACAAAATCCATTCCTAGATTCCTCATCTAATGCAAGAGTATACCCCAAAACGAGATGAACACTGCATCCTAGAGCTGGCAAAGCAAGAGTCTATCACTCTGGGGATGCTCTCCTGGACCACCTGACAGAATTCCACTCTATATGGTCCCAAGATCCACGACTGAACATTCATCAGGGCACAGACACTCATTTTTTGGTCTTGTAGGAAGGCTTATGGATGTAACAGGGAAGGACAGGGGTGAGAGGTGAGATATTCCCTGTACCTTTACTAGTCGCCACAGTTTCTTAGCATGGCTTTAATGGGCCCACCATGGAATGTGTAAGATGAAAACAGGCCAAATGATATTGATAACTGTATATTGATAACTGTAACTGTGAAATGGCCCCAAAGATGGACTAATAGATAAATAAGGGGTGGATAAACAGACAGATAACATGATAAAGCACACTAGGCAAAAGGCTAATTCTAGATCGGGGACAGTAGTCGCATTTGTTTCTAACAGGGTCTCAGGCAGCCCAGACTGACCTTGAGCTTACTATATATCCAAAGATGATGACCTTAAACTTCTGATCCTGTTTTCATCTTCTGAGTACAGAGATTACATGCAAGCACTACCATGACTCATTTATTCAGTACTATGAACTGAGCCCAGGGTTTCATGCATACTAGGCAAACCACAGTAACAACTAAGCCACATCCCAAGCCCTCAGCCTAGTTACTATGAAAATTTTCAACTTTTGGGTTTTATTACTTCATAATAAAACACAGAAGAGAAAAAAAAAAAAAACACAGAAGAACATTTAGATAAGTTCCAGGCTAGCCAGAGCTACATAGAGACCCTGTCTTCAAAAAAAGGGCAGGGGCATAAGGAGGAGAAAAGAAAAAGAAAGAAATGAAGGATCTCTAAGAGCCACTGTGCCCTTCTCTTCTACCCTGAAGGACACACAGAACTGCCAGGACTTCTCACAGCAATGTAGAATCTGCACTGTGATACAAGCAGACTTAAGACATCGGTTGCAACCAGTGAAGCATCCCTGCAGAAGGCTGAGCCTCTTTCTAGCTGTACTCACAAAGTCAGGATAAAGACAACAGTGTCATTTCAATCAGCTTTAGACACAAGACTCAAAATTCTTTTAATAAGAAACAAATTTTCAACCAAATGCACCTAACATGAAATAGTTATTTTACATGTGAAGAGAAGAGACTCAGAGGGAAGGTCTCCTGTGGCTCTGTGTGTAGCTATGCTGGGGTAGGGGTGGAGCATGGCCAACGGTCAACATCAACTATCTTTGTCCACACTCCCCACCTTACTTTTGGACACAGAATCATTCAGTGGGGCCTGGGTCTCAACTGTTCATCTAGACTTGCTGACCAGCAAGTCCCCAGGGATTTGTCTGTCTCCAACTCCAAGTTCATCGTCCCATACGTAATATGTAGTGCCAGACACACAGATTTTTACATGGATGTTGAGAAGCTTGTGCGGCAAGCACTTTTACCCACCAAGCCATCCCAAGCTGTACCTTTGAGCACATTATCTGTGCCTCTCCTCACATGCAGGAGTGCTGCAGACAGAGCATGCAATTCCAGTGGGAGCACCCAAGTCAATAAAGAAAGGCCCGGTGAATCTGAAGGTTCCTGATGGTCCCTTTGCTTCAAGGAGCCCAAAGAAGGAACTACTCCACAGCTGAAGACACAGCAATCCACAGAGCTGTGGAGAAGCTCCCTAACACAGACAAAGACTACAAGCTGGAAAAACATCTTTTATGGCTAAAAAACTTCTCAAATTTGAAACAAACTCCCCCACAAACCTATAAATTCAAGAAGTTTATCCAAACAGGATAAACCTAGAAATCTATGCCAAAACACATCATAAATACACCTCTAAAAGAGAGGGAAAAAGATAAAAGTTTCCAGCCAGAGAGAAGAATGCCTTACCTAGAGGAGAGAGACATCCACTCAACAGTGTGTTCTCACCGAAGCCTTCCCAGCCTGAGGAAATAGCACAACATTTTTCAAGTGAAGAAAGAAAGAGCTGTCAAAGCTGAACTGTACATCTGACAAAATTATCCTTTGGGAACTAAGAGGAAACTGAAACATTCTTGAACAAAGGAAAAGCAAGCTGTATTTGCCAGGGGCAGAGCTCCCCTTGAAGGGCAGTGTAAGGCCACAGTGCAGGAAGGAATCTGAGAGCTTTAGAGAGAACAGTTGGGATGCCTAACTGTGATGATACCCCACCTAAGTTTGTCTCAAGTGCAGTACACACCTTTAATCTCAGCACTCTAAGGAGGCAGGAGATAGTGTGAGTTCTAGGTCAGCCTGGTCGACAAAGTGAGTCTGGGACCTTGCTGTATGTATGGGAGGATATGCATATGTTACGGTGTGAAAAGGCAACCTGTAAGACAGTTATCTCTACCACACAGAGTGCAAGAATCACATTCAGGTCATTAGATGGCATGAAAGTACCCACTAGCAGTCCAGTGAGATGGCTCAGCAAATAAAAGCATGTGCCACCAAACCTGATGACCTGAATTCCATTCCCAGCACATGGTAGAAGACAACAAATGACTCCCTCAAGTTGTCCTCTGACATCCATTTGCCATGGGAGAAGCATATGCACTTGCATTCGGGGGCACACACGTATGCACACACACACACATACAATTTCACTAGTTAAGTACTACTGATAAATCAGGTACTTCTTTTTGGGTAGTATTATATATACACTTTATACCCTGTCAGAAAGACTCGCTGACAGACTGGCTAGACAGTCCATTCTGCCTGACCATGTGGAAAGCAGAACTTAGGATGCAGCTCTGAAGCACAGTGTTAAAGGTACACCCTAGTGTCTTACTGTTGATGAAAGAAAGGCACTAGCAGAAAGGGATGAATTGGAAAAAATTTATGCACAAAGGGACTAGGAAATTTTGGGCCCTTTTGAAATGTAAAAGCTAATACAAACAGTTCTAACAAAGCACATACAAGACCTGCATGCTGAAAACTACACTGAAGAAACAAAACAGGACAGCACAGCTTCATGGGTTTGAAAACTCACCAGAGTAAAGATGTCAGTTCTCTCGGTACATGGTTACAATGTCACTTCAACCAAACCTCCAGCTAATTTTTCTTTTTGTAAAGCAAGGTGAATAGTACACAGCTGTAATCTCAGCACTCGGGAGGATGAGGCAGGAGGGTCAATCAACCTGGCCTAAACAAAACAGCAAAGGAAAAGCAAACCAACTAGACATACCTTATCAAGACCAATTTCCTGATTTTGGTATTTATTATGGTTAAGTATAGTTGCAGTAACGTGTTACAGTTATACAAGATGCAACAATGTCCACAAATGGGCTAGGGGTTATTAATACCTCTGTATAGAATCTTTGTAACTTTCTACAATCCTACAACTACTGCCACATAAAGTTCAGCCAACCAATGAAATGATCCCTTCACATTGCCTAACTGGAAAACAGGAGTTTTCTATATATCCTGGTGACCTGACAATAGGGCCTGGCCTCCCTGGTCTCTAGGGCCACAGATCCTAGACCACCTGTGGTGTGAATGCCAAAGAAAACTAGCAGAGGGAACAAGAAGCTCATGAGGGTCAGAGGGAAATAACTGCGGCCACCTTGCTCATCACAGTCTCTGAGTAGGAGGTGATCGACATGCTCATGAAACACCAGGCAGAATTTCCAAAGCAGAAACATCAAGGTCCATCTCTGAATGGATACCAGATCTTGCTAATTAAATACATGATTTCAATGAGACATGTTGGTAACACACACTGCTGTCTCCGTTTCAAGGCATGGACCCAGCTTTCTGTATGTTTAAGCCTGTCACAGTGATGATACTGAACTAGAAGAATCATTGACATTTCTGACACTAAATTGTCAGAAAAAGAAACACACACACACACACACACATTCTAAAACTTTAGGTGACAGTTCATTTGGTTTGATAAACATGACAAAGGAACATTTTAGAAACTAGTTCTAAAGAGCACTGTTTAAGCAGGTATGGCAGTGCATGACTTGGAGTATGAGGCTAGTATGAGCTACACAGAAAGATCCTACAAAACAAAAGGAAAGAACAAAGGAGGAAGAGGATAAAAAAATACGGAAGGGCTAGAAAGATGGCTCAGAAGTCAAGAACACTTTCTGTGAAACCAGAGGACTTAAGTTTGGTTCCTAGCACCCATATTCAGTGGCTCACAACAACCCATAACCCCAGCTCCAGGACTACCAGCATCTAGAATCACCTAAGAGGTGAGCCTGTCTGCACACCTCTGAGGATCAGCCTAGATTAGGGTAGCTTCTTGGCAAGTCTATGGAGGTTTGTCTTGATTACATTAAGTGATATATTAATTTTGGGCAAGGCGATTCATTCCTGGGCAGGAGTCCTGGGGAAGAGCCGAGTATCTATATGCATGCGCTCCTCCCTGATTCTTGCCTGTGGATACCCCATGACCAGCTGCCTCAAGCTCTGGATGCCTTGGCCTCCCCATCATGATGGACTAACGTGAAACTATGAGCCAAAGCAGGCCCTTTCCCCCTCGAGTTGCTTTTGTCTGACTATTTCATCACAACAAAAAGTACCTAAGGCATGTGCTTCTTTTAAAACTTTGTGCAAAGAAATGAATAATTCAGCCAAGCACCAAGGCACATACCCATTAACCCAGCACTTGAGATGCAGAGGCAGAAGGGTTACAAGTTTAAGGCCAATGTCAGCTCTATAATGAAATCCAGTTTCAAATTTTTAAAAATTAAATTAGAAACCAAACCACAACAAAGGTATGGTAATTTAAAAATAAAAATCTTCCAGGTAGTGGTGATGTGCACCTTTAATCCTAGTACTCGGGAGGCAGAGGATGGATCTCTGAGTTTGAGGACAGCCAGGGCTACACAGAGAAACCCTGTCTTGAAACACCCACACCTCCCTCCCCCCAAAAAAGCAAGGATCAGGTGGTCCTGGGTGTGATCTGAAGCCCTACATAGCACAGGGTGTGATGACAACCTGTGAGCCAACACTCTGCAGGTCATCAGGTCAAGGTCATTCTCAACTACCTGTGAAGCTGGAGTCCAGTCTGGGCTGCAGAAGATCTTACCTCAAAGAAGAATTTACTTTACTTTTTGTTTGTTTTTTTGTTTGTTTGTTTGTTTTTGTTTATCAAGACAGAATTTCTCTGTGTAGCCCTGTCTGTCTGTCTTGGAACTCAACAGCCTTGCTAGACCAGGCTAGCCTTGAAATCATAGAGATGAGTTCTGCCTCTGCCTCATGAGTGCTGGAATTAAGTCATAAATTTACTACCACCCAACCAACTTTCATAGTTAGTCTACAAAAATCAAAATGTGTTAATGCTGTTCTAAAGTAATTTTAGCTTTCATAGGATGAAAACAGTCAGGTCAGACTGAGGTAAAGTAAAACCAGGCCTCTTTCACCACTCTGAGGTCCACACAACACAGCACTCAGAGGCCCACTTCCTAGACGTCAACTCTGTTCCCCCTGAACCACTCCTCTTCTCCCCTGTAACTTTTCTCTTTCCTACTAGCTCCAGTCCATTGATAATAAACATGTTCCAAGCCCTCACACCCCACCCTTTGAAAATACACATTCCTTTCTCCTCGTGTAAACTATGTGAAAGCATGCTAATCTTGAATTCTGCTTCTCAAAAACGGATGATTTGAGTATGAACAACAACTTCAAGTTGGTAGGTAAACACTGGAGCATGTAAACATCCAATGATACTCTGACAAGAGAGTATGATACAAAAAAATAGGCAAAGAGAGCAACAGACTAAACTGCAGAACTTTAAAGCAGATAATCACACATTAAAAGTATTCAACTCAGAAGCTTCCGTGTGTGTGTGTGTGTGTGTGTGTGTGTGTGTGTGTGTGTGTGTGTATACACACTCCTAAATGAAATCATCAAATAACAGGAGACACAGAGTCCCAATTGGCCATCTCTTGTCATCAAATGAAGCTTCCTATACTGGAATTGGATTACATTTAATTGAATTGTTGGCCAAAGGGGTCCTGTGGGAACTCTAACTGTTGCCGAGACTATAGGTTGCTCTCCACAACTGACAGCAAGGTCCCATTGCTGAAGACAATACCCACACAACTCATTGAACATGGAAAGAGTGAGCTGGTGCCCACACAGAGCCTTTCACCTATGTGTCTTTGGTACAGGAAGGTATTCTGTTTGCTAACAAAAGCTACCAAGCCAGCCACAAATCCTTTGACCTAAATGGTGTACCGCCTGCAAGATATAGCTTGTGGCACAGAAATTGCAGGAGTAACCAACCAATATCTAATCTGATTTAAGGCCCACGCCATGAGATGGAGCCCATACCAGACATTATTTGGGTGACCAGCAACTAGCTAGCCAGGGACCTAGGAAAAAAACTAAAATCACTGTTTTAAAAACAAATGACCAACAACAAAAAACATAGTAATAAGATGACCCCTAATATCCTAATGGCATTCTACTATACTCATAGGTCAGGGCCTGGCTCAGCCATCATTGGAGAAGCTTCCTCCTACAGCAGATGGGAACAAATACAGAGACCACAGCCAGACAGTATGCAGAGAGTGAGAGACTTGGGAACACTCAGCCCTACTGGGATTCTCTAACCCTCCCCTCAGGGATCAGAGAACCCACAGAAGAGGAGGCAAGAAAAGTGTAAGAGCCAGACACCAAGAAAAAAAAGCCCAGGCCTGCACCAGGTCCTCTGCATATATATTATGGCTTCTGGTTTGGTGTTTTTATGAGATTCTGTTTTATGAACATGCAAACAAGTAGTCTCTTGTTCTTGTCCTCTGGGGCTCTTTTCTGCTTGTTTGTCTTGTCTAACTCCAACCTGATGGTTCTTTGTCTTATTTTATTTTATTATTATTATCCCTTAGAAACCTTTTGTTCACTAATGAAAGACAGAAAGGGAGTGGATCTAGATAGGAGGGGAAATGGACAAGAACTGGAAGGACTAAAAGGCTAGGAAATGGTAATTGGGATGTCTTATGTGAGGGGAAACATCTATTTTCAATAAAAAGAATGAACTTAGTAGTCCCTTTAGAAAAGTATGCTGGGATGATGGAGTACCAACTGGAAAAAGATCAGGTTATACTACTACCCCTCATATAATATCCAAAACTCCACTCAAAATGGGTTATGTGAGCTCAGGGAAGAGCAAAACTGCTGGAAGAGAAGTGGAGGTAAAGCTGCAGGGCCTCAGGTAGTCAGAACATTATCACATGACAGA
Organism: Mastomys coucha; assembly: GCF_008632895.1. Classification (NCBI taxonomy): domain Eukaryota; kingdom Metazoa; phylum Chordata; class Mammalia; order Rodentia; family Muridae; genus Mastomys; species Mastomys coucha. The sequence goes on along the minus strand of NW_022196905.1, from coordinate 138,028,049 downwards.
ACATTATCACAGGAGCAGGAAGAGAGGTGCAGCAGGGCCTTGGGGCATTCCTAGAACTCAGCTCTCGAGATGTTAAGGTAGGAGGATGACAAGCTCTAGGCCAACCTGAGCTACACAGTAAGACCATATAAAGACAGCTGGAGGAAGAGCTCAGTGCCTAAGTGCACAACTGCTACTGCAGAGGACCCAAGTTAAAATCCTGGCATCCACATGGGGTTCACAATCATCTGGAATCCAAGTTTCAGAACACAAGACACCCTCTTCTGCCTTCCAAAAGCATTAGGCATGCACATGGTACACACACAGGCAGTCAGTCAAAATACTGATATACATAAAATAAAATTAAATTTAAAACATTATTATGTACAAATGCCAACAAACACATGAAAAGAGGCTGAGTACTGTTAGTCATAGAGAAATGCAAATCAAAACCACAACATTCCATTTCATACGCATGAGAATGGCTTTAATGTTTTAAAACATAAAAACTAGTGTTGGCAAGCATGTGAAGAAATTAACTATCCTACAGTGCAAGTGGTAATATAAAATGGACTAGTCACTGTGGAAAAGGTTGTTGGCCTCTTCTGAAAGTTGAACATTAGATGACCCAGCAATGTGGCTTCTCTATACCTGACAACAAATACTTTAAGCAATGTTCACACCATTCACAAAGGTGGAAACAGGAAGCATCCACCAAGCTGAGTGGATAGAAAACAGCTGTGGTAAGGGCTAGATGGATGGCTCAACAGTTAAGAATAGGTGCGAATCTCCTAGACAGCCCAAAATTGCTTCACAGCACCCATGTCAGGCATCTCACCATCTTCTCCCATTCCCTGAGCATTCCCTACTCTGTAACTCCAGCTCCTGGTGATGAGATGTCCTCTTCTCTTCTCCTTATACTTACATATGTACTGCCCCCAACACACATACCTGCATGTGCACATACACAAATTTAAAAATAATAAATCTTTTTTTAAAAGTTGCTGTATGGCAGTGGTTAAGAGCACTGACTGCTCTTCCAGAGGTCCTGAGTTCAATTCCCAGCAATCACATGGTGGCTCACAACCATCTATAATGGGATCTGATGCCCTCCTCTGGTGTGTCTGAAGACAGCCACAGTGTACTCATATACATAAAATAAATAAATCTTAAAAAAAAAAGGTTTTGTATATTCTTACTTATACTGGAATCCTATTCAAGTAGAAAGAGAAACTACCAATACATGGCACAATATAAATAAAGCACAAAAAGATCACACTACACTAAAGAGCACTGGCTGGGAATTTAACCCAAACAGGAATAAGGAATCTTTTGAGGCTAAAAAAGTTTTCTAAAGCTAAACTAGGTGGCAACTGTCATTCAATTGTGTACTCAAAATGATAAATGTTATATAGTATGTAAAATGTATCTCCGAGAACTACCTTAAAGTACAGATTGCTGGGGACTAGATACATGGTCCAACAGGTAAGAGCACTGGCTATTCTTCCAGAGATGTTGAGTTCAATTCCAGCACATGAAGGCTCATGGCCGTCCATAACTCCAGCTCTAGAGGACCCAGCACCCTCTTCTGGCCTCTGCAGGCATCAGGCATGCACACGGCACAGTCATGCAACACATGGTACACAAGCCAAACACATGAAGAGCGTAAGCACTCTTTTATTCATACATGCAGGATAAATACCCTATTAGGTTTTATATGCATAAAACAAAATAAGTAAACAAATATAGGCTGTGGAATTGGTCATTTTGCTTTGCAATCCTAGCATCTAAAACCCCTAGCTTCCTACTCTGTCTCATGTGTCTGTTTCATTGTCACATTCTGTACATTTTAAATGTCAGGAAAATGGGACAATGCAGCACGGGTCACGGGGAACTGAGCACCTGTAAGGCTGGTTATGTGGGAATCTGAAGCCGAAGGATCACTGACGTTTAAGTTCAAAAGCCAGCCTGAGGAACTCTGTCTGATCTAGGCTTACACACACACACACACCTACCCACCCCCCCACCCCCACCCACACCCCTAGGAACATACAGAAGTACCCAAAGGCACTCCTAGAAGTTTAGACCAACAAGTAGTCCATCATTACTGAATAAAATTTCTAATATTAATAAAGTCTATAAATAAAATAAATCAAGACAGTACAGTATGTCATAATGTTCAGTAAGATGTTTACACATCTTTACCACATATCCAACTAACTGTAGTAGAAATGCTCTGCACACAAAGACCAAACTATGGACTAAACATTGATGAAACTAACAAAAAATTTAATCTTCAGATTATCATGACAAAAAAATAAAAATTAGGTTTTTCTTTGAACAAAGAAATCAATCTTAAGTGTTTGTTAATCAGTGTCTTTTGACATATGCCTAATGAAGTAAGTCACTAAGTCTAATAAAATGTACCTCAGGCAGACAGTATATGAAAGAGGATGGGGGGTGAAATGTTAAAGAAAGTGAGACAGGGTGCAAGCAAGGATACGCACGCATGCATCATGTACATGTGCCTGGCTCCCAATCCAACCCAATGAACATATGTGTATGCATGCATGGAGGTCAGAGGACAACTAGTGGGAAACAATACTCTCCTTCCACCATGTGGGTTTTGAACTCAAGGTCAAGGCTTGGCAGTAAGCGCCCTTACCCAGTGAGCTGTCTTGCAGCCCTCCCCTTCCTTCTTTCCTTCCTTCCTGCCTCCCTTCCTTCCTTCCTTTCCTTCCTATTTACTTTTGTTTTCATGTGCATGGGTACTATGCCTGAGGAGGTCAGGAAAGAGTGTTGGGTCCTCTAGAGCTGGAGTTACAGATAGTTTGAGCCACCATGTGGATGGTGGGAATCAAGCCCCAGGTCCTCTGGAAGAACAGTAAGTGCTCTCAACCACTGAGCTGTCTCACCAGCTTCCTTCTTACATGGAGAATCTAAACAGTCTCCACATAGACTGTCTCCCTACACCGATCACACACAAGCACAAATGATGTTTTTCAGCCAGTTGGCTTAAGGAGCCTTGGAGATGCTTCCTCCCTTCTTGCTGGGAAAGCCTGAATCACTACTCCCTCTGAGGCAAACTGGATACAGCTGCAAAACATCTGGCATTCCATTTCCCACTCACAAACATTAGAAGGTAGAACACTTGAGGAATTTAATGTTGGGGTGGGGGTAGGGAAGTGCTATTTTAGGACACAGTGGGCAAAGAGGGGTGTAGCCCATCTGGTTTTCATCTCACAACCCAGGCATGAAGGTGAAGTGAGAAGTGGAAGCTGAAAAGGCTGCAAGGAATTCTCCAGCCACTCTAGGGCAAAGTCCTCAAGGAGCCTGTGGCCACATCTCAACACTACACCAAGCCTTCGCTCTCCATCAGGGCCCCAAAGAAAAGCCACTATTGTAACATCTCACAGGTGGTCAGAACACCAAGGTTCCTATGGAGCAGAGAGTGAGCCAGAAAGGTTGCAGTTTGAATTACAGGGACCAACTGGAGAGGGCAGGGCTGGCACATGGGTAGACTCTGCCTCTCTTCTAAACCCAAAGTAGCACAAGAGGCTTTTTACAGAAAAATCACTCACAGCTCAGAAACACTACTTTTTTTAAAAAGGGAACATACTGAAGAAAAGATTTCAGGAGACCCAATGGAAGACTGAGAAGTTTACATTTCAGAGTCTGAAGCCCGTAGTCAGTGGGAACGCTTTGCTCCGTCAGAACCAAAAAGAGGAGGCTCTATGTTCTGCTGCTGCACACAGAGGATCAAGTTTTTTCCTTTGGTTAGGGCAACAGTTTAGCAACCCAGAGAGAAGTATTCTCCCAACTAACATTTCAATAATTAGGGCCTGAGAAGTGCCTTAGCAGGTTAAAGGGGCTTGCCACTCAACCCCAACAACCTGAGTTTGGATTCCCAGAACTCACAGAAAACCTGACATAGAGATGCATATCTGTAACACCAACAGCCCTCCCTGCCTTAGATGGGAGGCAGAGGCTGGTGAATGTCTCACAGATCAGGGGCCAACTGGCTCTAGTAGGAAGAAAAGCAATAGCAGAAAACCCTCCCTTAAACAACCTAAAGCTGTCCTCTGACCTACACACTTGCACTGTTACATGTGGGAAAGCCACCTCCCAACACACACACACACACACACACACACACACACACACACACACACCTTGACCTAGAATTTTTTTTTAATTAGCAATGTCCAGTGTGGTGGCATATGACTTTAGTCCCAGCACTTGGGAGGCAGAGACAGTCAAAGGGAAATATGAGTTTTGAAGCCAATTTGATCTATATGGGGAGTTCCAGGCCAGTTAGTACTACAATGAGATCCTGTGTCACACACACACATACACCATGAAATTAGGAATGAATGTGAAAATATGAACTTTTCCCTTAGCCTACATTCTAAAATGCTCACTTTTTACTGCTAACCCGAGGATCATATAAGAATGGTCTAAAAACCAGAGGAATATTCAAAGCAAACATTCTAGCACTCCATCCCAGCCCACAAGTTATCTTCTTGACTCTTTATTCTATCCAACCATCTGAAACGACTGCTGATAGTGTTTCAGTGTCAGAGGCACATTAGAAAGCAGAGCACACATGTACACTGCATTCATAAAGACAAGTCACGACTGTTTGCTAGCTTCAAAGTGCATGCTCTTCCATGACCATGGGACAGAAGAACACACTCAGCATGCCCTCTGGCCAGGCCTCTGCTCTAAATACTCAGCCCAAATGTGGTGGTTAGGGGGAGGAGAAGGGCTAGAAAGAAAGGTCTTTGTGAGCTAATGATCAAGTTCTTGATTTGTGTGGGAGGGTAAGATTCAGGGGTCAGGCCACACTGAAAGAGCTAGGCTGGAAGCAAGGACCCCCCCCACACACACCAAAATGGCCTTATTAAAAAGAAAGAAAGAAAGAAAGAAAGAAAGAAAGAAAGAAAGAAAGAAAGAAAGAAAGGAAGAAAGAAGGAAAGGAGAGAAAGAAAGAAAGGAGAGAAAGAAAGAGAAAAGAAAAGTGGAGGCAAAAGAACTTATCTATAGCCAAATCAATGGTCAACTTTTAACATTTAGCTTCTAGAAATCCAGGCTTCCTCCCCCAGCTAAGTGGCCTCCCACACTTTCCTCCACAAAAGGATTCCCTCAATTCAGGCATTCTGCCTCATTTTTTAAAATGTGCCCCTTCTCATAGGGAACTTCCTCCTCCCATTGGCCTTATCACCCTTCCCTTCATTTATCTAAGGGGACTCAGAGTCTACTTTTGTTAGACGTTTTTATTGGTGGCCCATGAGTTAGAGGCTACAGTGACAAGGAGGAGCATAAAGCCCTTTGCAACTGCTTCATTCTGAAGGCACTGAGTGCACACAAACAGGATACAGGGAGCCTCTGTAGAGACGCAAACAACTGCAAGTTCTCTGAGGAGAGCAACAGATGTTTAACAGCTGTCCAGTGACAGTCTGAAATAGTGGAACAGAAGGTAAAACTTGAGCTAGCCAAATGAAGTGTAGAGGGAAATCCAAGGAGGAAACAGTTATATTCCAGTTGGCTGGGAAGCCCCATGCCCTACTGACTTGTGTCTCCCATTGGCTGCTCGGCTACAGCTGGAGAAAGGAAAGCAGCCCTGCTGCTCTTAAGTGCCCCAAAGCTGGTAAAATCTGCTTCTAGTTTAAAAATACAGTGCCTCTTTAGCCTTCTAAAGATGTGGAATTTTACTACTACCAGCTGTGCTTTAGCTCAGAGAGCAGGCTTGCTTGTCCAGGCAAGGCCTGGGAACCAGCAATCATGTGCCCACAGCTCAACTCCACCTTCAGTGTGCCATGGAGATTATTTACACAGGATATTTCATCTGATTAAGTCCCCGTTTTCTGGTCTAGTGACTGGAATTTACAGTGACTGTACATTAAAACTCAGGAAATTTACAAAGCTTATTCAAGAAGTAAACAAAACTCACAACTCTCAGGAAGCTCCTGAACCCTACAAGAGTCACAAGGTCCCTCCCCAAGATTATTATACAAGCTACAACAACTGCTAAAGAGAGATTTTGTTCTAGACAGAGGACAAGGAAACTTGAGGTGAATGAAGAATGCCAGATGACTAATGCAAATACCAGAGCTAGTCAAAAGTAAAAATGAAGCCAAGTGTGATAGTGAATGCCTGAAATCCCAACACTCAGAAGTTGTAGGCAAGGGGATAAAGAGTTCAAGGCCAGCCTGGTCCATGTAAGATCCTGTCTCAAACAAACAAAAACAGGATTCCAAAGTACATTATACCTTACTAACAATCAGACTTAGAAAATTCTGTGCTTTGGGGGAACTGACAAGATGGCAGAAAGAGTGTCTATTTAAATAAAAAAGAGCTGCATTTTCACACAGACGCTCACAAATATCTGTAACTTTAGTTCCAGGGAATCTGATGCCCCCTTCTGACCTCTGAAGGCTCCAGCATGTACATGGTGCACATAAACTCATGCAGGCAATACATTCTTATGCTTTTCAAGACAGGGTTTCTCTGTGTAGCCCTGGCTGTCCTGAAACTCACTCTGTAGACCAGGCTGGTCTCAAACTCAGAAATCCGCCTGCCTCTCAAGTGCTGGGATTAAAGGTATGCGCCACCACTGCCCAGCTGCATTTTTTTGTTTGTTTGTTTGTTTGTTTAGTAGCAACTGCTGAACAAAAAGGCATTTGGGACACATGAGCATTTTTTCAATGCTAACTAATCAATTCATAAACAATTCATAAAGATAAGCCTGTCATAGGCAAGAGACTTCTAGATCTTCTAGGTGATCAAGAAGTTATCTCCCAGAATAACCCACTAAGAATCAGAAAACTGCTCAAACTGGGGAGGGGCTTAACACTGGCCTGGGACACTGGCCTCACTAAAGATACTTCCTAAACACCTCCCAGCACCAGTTCATCACCCTGGAGAGATCTGTGGATTTCTTGATAAACACTACACTTTATGACATTCCAGGCAATCCCACAATCTGGTTATTATTGAAACAAACCAGAAGACAAGTGGGCCTCTGACCTTGGATATACCTACAAGAAGTACCTACTAGGACTGGAGAGCCAGCTCAGTCAGTAAGGTGCTTGTACCACAAGAGTGAGACATAAAGCTGAGACCCAGCACCATGCAAGGGATGTGGGAGTGGGGCAGCACTCTGATGGCATGTGCTTGTAAATCCAGTTCTAGGGAAGTAGAAATAGGACTATCCCTGGGCTTGCTTATGAGCAAGTCTAGCCTAATTAGCAGCCTAAGTCTTGATGAAAGAGTCCTATTAAAAAACAAACAAACAGGGGGCTGGAGAGATGCCTCAGCGGTTAAGAGCACTGACTGCTCTTCAAGAGGTCCTGAGTTCAATTCCTGGCAACCACATGGTGGCTCACAACCATCCATAATGAGATCTGATGCTACAGTGTAATTAGATATAATAATAAATAAATCTTTTTTTTAAAGTAGAAAAAACAAACAAACAAAACAAAACCAAGGTAGACAATGAGGAGTAACACAGGAGGTTGACCTCTGGTCTCCATACCCCTCAACATGAATGAGTACCCCCATATACACACATATGCACTTTGTACATACTGACTGAGCAGGCTCCAAGTCTACTGCAACAAGAGCTCATCAGGATCTCTACCAGGTGTTCCCATGTCTTACCTTCTAACTGTTCCTCTCCCCAGCTGCTCCTTCTCTGCTCCTGTGAAAACTATCAAGAGCACAGTGACAGATGGATCACACTGTCATGGGCTGTCATGATGGGCAGGCTGCCATCACAGAATGAAAAGATCTGTGTCATGGCTCCTGAGCCCTTCTGTTGTGAGGCTGACCAATATGTGTATCCATGCTTGATAAAAATCAATCAAAAAAATCAACAACAAAAAACAAATGAAAACAAACCAAACCAAGTAACTCAGAAAACCTTTGACAGCACCAGCAACAACCAGGAGCATGTGATGGCAGCTGCAGCAGAAGGCACAGGGCTAAAGCCAGACTGCTCATGTGGCCTGGCTACGGCTAAAGCCCTGGATCTGGCTCTAACTGCCACTTCCCTTCCCTCTGGTCCGTTTCTGGGTATGGCTTTCCAGACAGCCTGTAGGTTCTGAGACTTCCCCCCTCCTCCTTCCATACTTACACGCTTACATACTTAAATTAACTAACATCATCTTCTGTGATTTGCAACCGAGAACTATGGTGGCACAGGGCACTCTTGGCATTCTGCCTCCCTGCAGTCTTCTGCTTTGCTTGGCCACAGCAGCTCTCCCATCCTCCCACTGACTTCTCATTCTTTCTAACTCAGGTCTTTTCCCAAGTACCTTAACTAGTACTGGCAAGACCTTATTCTTCAGTCGCCATATTACTCATTGTAAACTTTCCTCTGGTTATCCTTATGCTCAATGCTGCTGGAACTTCATGCATCCCGAGCACCAACAGCCTTCAACTACAAAATACACGTCTTCACTAGGAAAAGCCATACATACTTCAAGGTGCTGGCAGAGTCACCTGCCGCCTGGTCTTCTACAGTCCATTTCTACCTTGGACTCAACTCAAGCCTCTGCTTTCCACTATGTCAGACCAGCCCTAGCTTCTGCCCAGAGCGAAGACCACCAAATCCTGTGGACTGCACCTTCAAGCATAGTTGATGCAGCTGCAGTTTCTACCCACTTCATGCCCTTACCATTTCTCCAGCCTCTACACCTTCTGTCTGTCTGGACTGCTGTAACAAGATGCTCTTGATCAAGCTGCTTAGAAAGTACAGAAATGTATGTCTTCCAGTTCTGGAGGCTGGAGTCTATGACTGGTGTCCAGAGGAACGTCAGTGTCTGGTGAGAGCTGTTCTCAAGATGGCCATCTTTTCGCTGTGGCCTCATGGGGTGGAAGATGCAAGCAACTCTCAGGGGTCTCTTTTATGAGGGCACTAATCCCCATTCATGACCTAATCACCATCAAGGACCCCCACTCCTAACCATCACCTTGGGGCTAGGATGTTTTTTTAAAATTTGTTTTATGTGTATGTGAGTGTTTTCCCTGCACATATGTATGTGCATGCCTGATGCCCATGGAGGCCAGAAGAGGGCATCTAATCCCCTGGAACTGAGGTTACAGATGGTTGTAAAATTCCATGTAAGTGCTGGGAGCCAAACCTGGACTTTCTGCTAAAGCAGCAAGTGTTCTTAACCCTCAAGCCATTTGTCCAGCTAGGGGTGAGGATAGGGGAGATAGTGCTAGGATTTCAACAAATACATTCTGGAGCTGGACATCCATAGTCCCAGCTATTCAGAACGCTGAGGTGAGAGGATCACTTGAGCTAGGAGTTCAAAACCAGACTGAGTGAGCGTGTGTGTTGCTGGCTGAGTCCAGAACCACATGCCAGCTAGTTAGGGCCATTCTGAATCACGAAGCACCTTAATGGTTACACTCGACTTTTCAGAAAGCTGCCGTGGGCTCTTCCTTCTACAAGGAAGTCACTTACCTGGAAGTGGTGACTAAATGACAAGATGAGTCGAGAGCAGGCAGTCCCTTCCAACTCTCATGTACACAGTCTCCTGACACCTGAAAGTCAAGGACATTACTCGACCCTCGAGGACAGAAACCCCATACCAATGTGAGCAGTGTCTTTTCTCTCCTCAATGATCTATAACATATCTAATTACCTGTTAGGAAATACTGTTCTCAAGAGCTCCAAGTACTGGAGGCTAGAGAGATAGCTGCATCCATAAACTGCCTGCCACACAAACATGAGAACTTGAGTTCGGAACCCTAACATCCATATAAGAAGCCCAGCACAGCAACACACATCTGTCACTATTGTACTGGAGAGAATGAGACAGGGGTCTCCAGAATCTTGATGGCTAACAGGCTAACCTCAATCACTGAGTTTCAGATTCACAGAGAGATTCTGTCTCAAGAACAACCACTAAAAAGCTGGCTCAGTGGTTAAGAGCAGCTGTTCCTACGTAAGACCTAAGGTCAGTTCCCAGCACCCATCCTGAGTGGCTCAGAACCGCCTACCCCTAGCTTCAGAAGATCCAATGTGCTCTTCTCTTCTGGCCTCCCTGGGCATCCACACACACGTGTACAAAGACAAACACATACATAAAATTTTAGTGGCTAGAGAGATGGCTCACTGGCTGAGAGAACTTGCTGCTGGTTCAGAGGACCTGGATTCTGCTCCTAGCACACACATGGGAGCTTACAACTGTCCTTAACTCGAGTCTCAGGATATCCCCTGACCTCTTTTGGCCTCCATGGGTACCAAGCATGCATCCTGTGCACATACATACACGCAAGCAAGACACCCATACACAGAAAATGAAAAGTAAAATTTCAATTTAAAATGTAAAAGTATTTTAAAAGGTATAGGGTCTAGAAAAATGAATTAGCGGTTGAGAGCACTTGCGCCTCTAGAAGAAGACCCAGGTTCAATTCCCAGCCCCCATGTTGTGGTTCACAACCATATGAAATTCTAGTTCCAGAGGATCCAATGCCTTCTTCTGATCTCCATGGGCACCAGGCAGCCATATGGTATATATACATACACTGAGGCAAAACACCCATACACATAATAAAATAATTTTTTAAAAGACACTACATTCGGTACAAAAACTTACCTGATTGCAGTATCGTGGGTCTCGCTTCAAGTCCTCTCAGAAAGCTATACACAAACCACCTTACTTTAAGTCAAGTAGTGTAGAATAGAACTGTTGGGGTCAGGCACTCAAAGCACAAGCGGAATGGAGAAAACACAAAGCATGGGGGCCTGGAAGACAACTTAGGCCCCAGGAGTCTTCAGAGGACAGCTTGGGTCCATCCCTCGGGAATACATAACATCATGGACTGAGACAAAACACTAGCTCTCTATCCATTCTGCTCTAATTTCTACTTTAAGATATGGTCAGGGGCTAGAGAGACAACTCAGTAGACACAGTGGAGACCTGAGTGTGGATTCACTACATACAAAGCCAGGTGTCAAAAAGGCATGTATCTGTGTGTATATATATATATATATATATATATATATATATATATATATACACACACACACACACACACATATATATACAAACACACACACACACACACACACACACACACACATAATCCCAGCACTGAGAAGGTAAAGACAGGAGGATCCATGAACTCACTGGCCAGTTAGCCTAACCAACTGGAATGCTAAAGACTGACAGGAAAACACAAGACATCAGCCTCTGGCTTCACACACACAGACACACACAAGCATGAAGTGCTTATTCCCAAAAGAATCACTGTGAATTACCTGGGTCTCAACTCATGGGAATTGGAAGTCTCAATTTCATCTAATTTCCAGAGAAGATAAGAGAGGCAAAACACACACACACAAAAAAAAAATTCATGACACTTAGGGAAGCACTTGCCCTCTGTTGTTAGAACCCGGCCTGCACACCAATTTGCCTGGGATGTACAATTAGTGGAATTGGCTCTGTGCAAACATTGTAATTTACAAAAGAAAACATTGTAACTATCTGAGGCAAAAGTTATATTTTATCAAACACCCTTATAAATGGTTGTCATTCAAACCCAGGAAACAGACTATAGCTAGCAGAACACTATTAATATTTTAAGTCAGATGTGTTCTTTTTTAAATTAATTACTTCTACGTACCTATTCACAAAAACATTAAGCATCGTGAAACTTGGTATCTATATAATTGCTTCATTTATAGTTAAAAGAAATAACCCTGGGGCTTGCAATCAAGCATAGCCCTCCCCCACAGGTAACTGCTTAGCAGTTTCCATTAAAGGAAACTCCATGCTCTTAAAAAGAAAAGGGTGGAGGAAAAAATGGTCAGATTAAGAAGTGACTGCTAATACCCAAGACAAAGCTCACTAGGAAGGACGCCTGGTAGGAAATGCAAAGTGTGTGGAACATAAATAACTTATACATAGGGAGAAATGTACCATGCAAAGATAAAAAATGTGTTTGTGTAAAGCCCTGGAGGCTGGGGATATCTCTCAGGGTAATGTAAACTTAGGGTTCTATTCCTAGCACCAAAGCCAGGAGTGGGGAGGAAGAGAGAAGAAAGATTAGGAAATGGGAGCCCTTCAGTGCAACTGCTCTGTGACACTACAATGAAAACATGAATGCTGCAACCTGCAGATTTATAGAATAGATACCAGTAAGGTGAAATCCAATCTACACCATGGACTTTGGGCAGTAGTGATGTACCCCAGTGGATTTCCACATGGCTACCATTTAATTCCAATGGACAATATGTCCTTGGATGTTAAGGGCTTGGTTATCAGCTGACAGTCTTTTTGAAAGGTGACTGAATCATGAGGGTTCTGACTTTATCAATAGACTAATAATCCATGGTAAGACTGCTTAGAAGAAAGAGGATCCTGAAAGACATGGTTTCTATGAGCTGAGCAACTGTCCTCCACCAATGCTCTTCTGCCGTGATGTTTCTACCTCATCATGGGTCCAAAAACACCAGGCCAAGCATTTCTTCCTCACTTTTGTCAAAGCAACTAGCAGGTGACTAACAGATGGACTTCATCACATATACTGCTATAGCATGGGTGTGAACAGTGGGTGAAAGAGCAGGCGGGACAGAGTCCCTGCTTATCAAGAACATGTTCTGTGACCTCTAGGAGACACCTAAAACTACACATAGTACCAATTTGTATATATATTTATTTTCCTACATAGACATCTGTAGTGGGTTGGTCTGATGCTGTTTGTATTCTAGCGCTAAATATTGGTTCCTCAAGATGTGGTTGATACCAACAAGCAAATCCCATGTTCTCAAGTGATGCCATATGAACCTTCTCCCCAGTTTAACTAGTCAATAAAAGGCCTGTAATTGGGCAGAGGAGGGAAAAAGTGGGACTGGAGGTTTGAGAGATGGGTTTGCAAGTAGAGAGAGGAAGAGAGAAGGAAGATGGAGGAGAGGAAGATGCCATGGACCAGAACTGTGTGGACAGGAGAAACAGCAAGTAACAAGGGGCATTTTTTGTTGGGGAATAAGTTAGTATAGCCCTAGATCTGCCCAATCTAGGCATATGACTTATAAATAAAATATCTGGACTGTGTGTCTTTTATATGGGTTTATTAGGACTGTAAATTCTTACTCCAGATATTTGAATAAGATTTGACTTATTATTTAGGTACTATAAGGAGATTAAAAACAGTTAATTGTTGTAACATATTTTTTTTAAGTTGCTTTAAAAGTAATGAATATTTCTAGAACTTTCCATTTGGTATTTTGAGACCAAGGTGAACCATGAGAAAGTGAAACTGCAGAAAATAAACCCATATACAACCAAGGGCAGAGGATAGAGGTAATTACTGAGTAAGGGGACACTCTATAGTCTGCTCAGTTTTGTTGTTACCTAATTTTTTCTAAAAGAAGTCTGTTAAAAAAGACTACATCTTTAGAATCAGGAGGCTAAGGCAAGACCAAGTTTAAAGCTACCAAAGGCTATTCAAGACCTTGTCTTTAAAAAAAAAAAAAAAAAGAGGGGCTTCTTTCCCATCTCTCTGGTCTCTACACATCACCACCCACACCAGCCTAGGGTCACTGGGCCCTCAGCTCTGTCCTCTTTCCCTTTAACAAACACAAGTTCCCAATATTTCAATTCACCACCTACAAGTTAATGACCTCCAAAGCTGATGAGATAGCTAATACTGTCAACTTGAGAGTATCTAAAATCATCAATGGAAGCAAACCTCTGGGCATGTCTGTGAGTAGGTTAGCTGGGTCAGAAAGACTCACCCTAAATATGGATGACACTATCCTGTCAACTGCATAAAAAAGAGAAAGGCAGTCGAGTGCCAGTATCCATCTGTTTCCTAACTCTAGACAAGGTAAACATCTGCCTGACAGTCCTGCTGCCATGACTTCCCGGCAATGACAGACTGTACCCTCAACCTGTGAGCCGAATTCTTCCTCCCTTAGGTTGCTTTTGTGGGGTATTTGATCACCACAATGAGAAAAGAACTAACACAGCTGAGTCTAACCAATCACTCTGAACTAGAATACCAATGGCCGCTGAGACCAACACCTTACAGAAAATACTGGGTTATCTCTTTCATCTCTTTGTAGTAAAATACTAGAGGACTTTCATGTTTGGAGATTGTCAATTAGCTAAAGTGAGCAACAAAAGCTACAGAAAGTATGAGAAAGTACCAAGAATATATAATAACTATTTTTTTCAAGTTTTGGGTTGTTATTACATTTATACACTTCTTAAAATATGTTAAATCATTGTGACTTCTGTTCCATTACAACTCAATACCTGAAACATACATGTTTATTCTTTTTCCCTAGACATGATCTCCCTGTGTATCCCTGGCTGGCCTGGTACTGTAGACTAGGCTATCCTCACACTAAGAGACTCCCCTGCCTCTGCCTCCAGAGCACTGGAATTAAAGGCCCCATAAATCTTCACTCCATCACTGCTGACCTCAGCTGCTGTCTTGAGGCCTCTCACCTCTCTCCCTTCATTGCTGTTTACCACAGGACTGAGACTCTAGAGAAAGCATGACTTTGAGAATATGCTCAGACCCTAACTCATCTCAACCTCTAAGAAATTCATAAAGATCTATTTTAAAATACTTTACAAGAATTTGGGGGTGAATCATAGATTATCAAAATTCTAAATAAATATGATCCTCATCTCCCCATCAGTAACCTACACAAAATGCCACCTGCTTAAATATTTCCTAAAACAGGGCTAGGGAGAGAACTTCACTGGGAAAACATTTGCTGCACCATAAGCATGACCCAAGTTCAGATCTCCAGCACCCAGCCTCCATGCCTCCATTGCCCCAGTACAGTCGGGGGGTGGGGGGTAGAAGGGGAATTAGAAACAGGAACATTCCAGTATTAGCCAGCCAATCAGTCTAGCCAGTGAGCCCCAGGGTCAGCAAGGCCCCATCTCAGAAAGGAGGAAATCAGCAGAGGAAGTCATCTGAGGCTGGCCACTGGTCTTCACAAGTAAAGGCATGAATTCACAACATGTATGTGAGCACACAAAATCTCTACACTATAATGAAAGTATTTAGTTATACTCTGAACAAATAAAGGGAAAAACAGACCACCACATGTTTGACTGGAGGACCTGATCCCATAATCTGTTTTGTTTTGTTTTGTTTGCTTCCTCTGATGTGTGATGCCTTTATCTTATTTTAAATCTTCAGTAGTTAGGTTACCTTTATATTGTCTTTTTAAACCATAGTACTATTAAATTTTTGTAATTATCAATGTCAAAAGTAAAACTAAGTCTGGGTCCTTACCTTCTCCCAATACTTCCTGAGCTGTCCCCACCATCAACTTGCCAGCTTCTCTACTTCCCAGACTCACTTTATCAGAATGGCTACTGAGTAACCAGCTGCCCCTCTATACTGTTTTACCTTCTCATTGAATTCACTGGAACGGTTAAATTTATAATTAGACAAATCTATGGTTAAATTTTAATGGCAGTGTTTTGGTTTCAATATCACAGCTTTCTCTTTTAAGTTATTTCAACTATTTGCCATTAATAATACAGACCCTTACTATGTTGCCAGGCTGACCTTGAATGCTCCCATTTCAGGCTTTCTGGAAGCTGGATTTCAGGCACATCAATTAAGATTTTTAGTTGAGGGTCTACTATGAAAACGTTCTCTTTTTACAGAAAAACTCCCAAATGGCATCAGGAAGATTCCAGGAAAGACCCCACATCCTTGAACAGAAAGGACACACTGGTGCCTGTCCAAGGATAGGCAAGTTCCCACTGAGGCCCACATGTTCACTCTACCCTTTGCCTGTGCATGTGTGCAGGAAGCCAGAGGTCAATGTAGGGTGCGTTCTTTTCATTCTTCCAGCTTACTTCTGAGACAGGTTCTCTCCCAGACTAGACTGGCTAACCAATGAGATCCAGAGCTTATCTTTATTCCCCAGCACTGGGCTACAGATGTATGCCTCCACACCTAGCTTTCTGCACTAGTGCCGGGGATAAGACTCTGCTCCTCATGTTTACACAGCAAATACTTCATGACCTGAGCTGTCTCCCACAATCCTAGCTTTACCTTCTTTGTAGAAACAGAGCTCCTTTCTGTTGTCTTTACAAATTAACAATGAGGGTGATTGATTCTTGGATACAATCTTTTCTCCTAAAAACTCTCAGCCTTACTCTATCCAACAATATTTCAGGAAAATCTTGAAATCCTGACGTCCTCCTTCCTAAGCAATCTACACACACACACACACACACACACACACACACACACACACACACACACACGCTTTAGTTGGGCTCTTTTTGGGTCCTTTATCCTGATATGTCTTTCTTTCTACTAATTTCAACTAATGCAGAATAAGCCCATTGAATAGACAAAAGCATCTGGTGTTTTTCTTTCAAGTCAAAGACACTTTTTCCATTGTACCTCTGATTACTGTTTCTGTTTTGTTTTGGTATCTTCTCAGGAACAATAGTTATTTAGATCACAGCACTAAGTTAACTTCCCACAGGGCCAATTTTCTTCCTCATGGATCCTAGTAGAGTTTAAAATTCTGCAAATGCATTTAGTAATTGTATTTTCTTTTTCTTGGCTTATTCATTTCACTTCATAATTCTGTCTCTCAATCAACTAGTTTTCAACTTGGCCTATGGCCTTTTTCATCTTAAAAAGATTTTGTGCGTGTGTGTGTGTGTGTGTGTGTGTGTGTGTGTGTGTGCATACAGCATGCCTGGGTCATATGTCTATGAGGCCAGAAGAGGGCAGTGGATCCCCTGGAGCCACCTGGGAAGAGGGTGCTAGGAACCTTGCAAGAGCAGCAAGCACTCTCAACTACTGAGCCATTTCCTTTATCCCCATCCCCTTTAAATTTTAATCCATTTATTTCCCTCCTATTTTATTAAAATCAACAAAAAATACATTTTACCTAAAATTTTCTTCAAGTTTCTATGGTTCATTTTTTTTCAGAATCATATTTCAGAATCTGTATCCCCCTTCATTTTATTTTGGCAGCAAGCTGTTTCTATTATTACTGAACAATGATTTCCAAGCCCAAGCTTCCCCCACCCATCCCCAAACAGACTGGCTGGCCCTGCTTGTAACAGTGCCAAGTTTGTCTGAGTTTGCTTTGTTTTATTTTCTACCTCTCATGTGTGAGCAGGAGGGGCTGTATACACCTCAACTACAGAAGCACTTCTCGGGTAGTCCAGCTTCACCCCTCAGACACTTTGTCAGAGTCTCCTAGGATAGCCCATCCTGTTGATTCTGGATCCTGATGTCTGTACCTAACTCTGATCTGGTTTCCACTCCAGGTGGCTGGAATGCTGCCCACTGCTCCAGGGGAGAGACTGCAACACAGAGGCAGCAGCCTTAGTTCATCTGAGCATATGGAGCCCACATGTGTCCAATGGCCTCCCAGTCCAGCAGCTCCTGACGCTAATTACTGTGCAGGAACAAATTCACCCCTGGCTGCCTAAAGTCACTTGGGATCCATCATCCAGCCTTTTTCCTACTTCCCACATTAGCAGAGCCTGTATCACAGTTTACATTGTTTCTTGCGGCACTGATGCTTAGGAAACAATAAACGAGTCAGGCCCTGATATTTCTTCACCCAATCCCACCTATTATGATTCAGCTTTTCAATCTTTCCTCTCAATCACTTCTATCAGAAGCTGCTGTTTCAAGAGGAAGGGAGAATGGAAATCAGGGGAACTCTAATACCTATTCACTTACCCCCTGCAAGTTGCCAATGATCATGTTTTAAAGTATTCTTCCATCCTCTCAATTCTCTTTTGGCATCAGCTATTCTTTCTAAAAATATTTTGAATTAAATCTCTCTTGTGCTGCTGGGTTTTTCCACCCATCTGGATATCCTTGCTGTCTGCACACATTTAAAAGTGAGATACAGTTAGCTATGTGGCATCCTTCAGTGTTGTAGGCAAGTGTCTTCCCTCAGTAGATTCCCTCTTAAGGTTTGCATTTTTTTTAATTAGATATTTTCTTTACTTACATGTAAATTTCTCCTTTCCCAGTTTCCCCTCCAAAAACAAACAAACAAACAAACAAAAACAACAAGAACAAACCCCTGTTGCCTCCCCCTTCCCCATGCCTGCCACACACACACACACACACACACACTTATTGGCCCTGGCATTCCCCTACACTGAGGCACAGAACCTTCACAGGGCCGAGGTCCTCTCCTCCTACTGATGATCGAATTTGCAATCCTCTACTATACACATGCTGCTTGAACAATCAGACCCACCATGTGCAGTCCTTGGTTGGTGGTTGAGACCCTGGGAGCTCTGAGGGTACTAGTTAGTTCATATTGTTGTTCGTTAAGGTTTGCATTTTGAGTTGAGAAAGTGCATTAACTTTGGGGTTTATAAGCAAAGCCTAGACACTACCTTTCATCATGGTGAAAGGTCAGATAAAGGCTGACAGGCTCAGAAGCCCTCAGAAGGCAAAAATAAAAATGAACAACTTTATTTGGGTTCTCAGGATTTGTCCAGAGAGCCCCAATTTCCCTCTATACAGATAACTCAATTTATATAGAGAAATGTTTGCCTAAGAATAAATATCTATCAACTATACCCTTACTAAAGAAGAAAGGAGCAAACAGAGGGAAGAGTGTGGAGAACATAATGGCACAATGGCTTCCAGATGGCCTTTTGAATCCAGTTTGTGTGTGAAGCAATTCCCACAATGGCTGCCCTTGCACAAGCATAGCCTTGCACAAGGCTGCCAAGAGCCTTTCCTACTTCTTCTAAATCCCCATTGTCACAACGCATCATGGTGGCACAGCTTGTCATTCCTACACTCTGGAAGTGGAGGCAGAAGTATTAATTCAAAGCCCATCTTGGCTACAAAAGAACTATCTCAAAAAATATCCCTCATTCTGTCCCATCTGTTGGTAGGTTTCCAATTTCTTGTTCCTTCTAACAGCTTAACTCTGCCCCTCTACAAAAGGGTCTTTCCTTGAATTTGTCTCCACTTAAATTATAGCATAACTGGCAATGAATTCATATGTATCAGAGGGGTATAGTGCCATGCACCTTTAATCCCTGGAGGTAGAGGCAGGGGACTCTATGTGAGTTCAAGTCTGGCCTAATCTGTAAAATGACACTCTGTTTCCTTTTTTTTTTTTTTCCTGTTACTTTACTTTTTTTATTAGATGTTTTTTTATTAGATGTTTATTAGATTATTTACATTGCAAGTTTTATCCTCTCTGAAACCCCCCCATCCCATCGCCCCTCTCTCTGCTCACTAACCCACCCACTCCCACCTCCCTGTCTTGGCACTCCTCTACACTGGACCATCAAGCCTTCATGAGACCAAGGGCCTTTCTTGATGTCCCACAAGGCTATCCTCTGCTACATATGTGGCTGGAGCCATGGGTCCCTCCATGTGTACTCTTTGGTTGGTGGTTTAGACCCTGGGAACTCTGAGGGTACTAGTTGGTTCACCTTGGGACCTTTCTCTAGCTCCTCCATTGGGGACTTTGTGCTCAGTCCAATAGATGGCTGTGTGCATCCACTTCTGATACCCTGTTTCAAAGAGCTGTTTGATATCATACATACATATATGTGTATGTGTATGTATGTATATATATACATATATATAGTGAGATGATTATCATTCAACCCAATTAACATGGCCACCTCAGTTATCAAATGTGATAAAAACTAAAAATGATTAATTTCAAGTATATGATACAGTATTAACCACAGTTACCATGCTACACAAGAGCTATCTAGAATTTACTTATAATGCCACCATCTCCCTACATGCCCCATCCCCTTTTCCTAGTCTTTCTTGCTGTGAGCTGTTGTTAACTTTGCTACCTGTCAGGACTTCAGAGTGAACAGGGGATGAAGGTCTGGCGTCCCATGTCCTCTACTATGGTCGTGCTGGCATCCCTCAGAAGTAGATCTTCCACCGCTCTGTTAACAACTTATCTCAGCTCCTTGTATCTTTGCATTGGCCTTCCAAACAAAAACACTTCTGCCTCACACGCTACTGCCCATATACACTGAGAGGCTGCTACCAGAGTCCTGCTCCGCGTGTAGTGATGCCTACCTAAAATGCAACTGCATCATTTCCTCTTGTGTGGGAGGTAGGGGATGTGCTCTCTCTCATCTGTCCATGTGTGCTCTCATGTGCACTGGGCTTCCCCTGTCACTCTTCACCTTACTGATTATATTATTGGGGTGGGAGACGGACACCATGGCCTGTCTGTGGAAGTCAGAGGACAACTTTTAGGGATTGGTTCTCACCTCCCACTTGATGAGGTAAGCTCTCACTTGTTTCTGCAGGTCAGCTGGATAGAGAACTTCTGCACAAGTCTCCTGACTCTGCCTCCTAGGGCAGTGCTGGTATTAAGGGTGCTTAGTTGCATCACACGAGCATGAGTTCCAGAAACTGAACTCAGGTTCTCAGGTTTAGGCACCAGGCACTTTTACCCACTAACCCATGCATCAGCCCCTTGCCTTACTCTTTGGTACAAACTCTGATGAACCTAGGGCTTGCCTTTTCACTAGACTAACTAAACAAATTCCCAAGGACTTTCTCTGCCTGTCTCCAGCCCCCAGTCCTGCCCAGCTTTAATTTAGGGAATCAAATTCAAAACCTCATGATTGTGCAACAAGCACTTTTAACAGTTGAGCCATCTCTCCAGCCCTATACTTTAACATTTCTCAATGTGACAAAAATTCAAGCAAATCTAAAAAGCCTTCAGGATAATACACCAGCCACAAATTCAACCACAACACCCTCATGAGGACACAAGATGAGCACTCTCCCACCACTCCCAAAACTCAAACCATCAGTTCCCCTCACAGGAACTATAGGTGCTGGCTTCTGGTTCTACAGCTTGCATGAGCCTGGGACACTGAACCCTGCCACAGCATGAGTGAACCTGCCAGGGGAAAGGAGTGGAACACAAAGGCCCTGTGGTCTTCAAGCACACTAATATGAAATGGAGTAGATACGTGGTTGCCCGTGGAGAGACTGGAGATAAGGACAGGCTTGTGAGGTGATAAAAATGTTCTAAAAGTGGGACAGTGGTGATAGTTCAACGTTTGTAAAAACTGAGACAAGTGTCTCATATAACTCAGGCTAGTCTTAACCTCTCTGTATAACTGAGGATGACCTTAAACTCCTAACCTTTCTACCTCCACCCCCATACCCCACCCCACCCCTCAACGTACTGGGATGATAGGTCTGCACCCACATCCAGTTTCCATAGCACTGGGGATGGCATACGCTAATTCACTCATACTACACAACCATTCTGCACCTACTGAGCTACAGCCCAGTCCTCAACTGCATACTTTAAAAGGCTAACATGTATGGGCTGGGGATATAGTTCAGTGGTGGAGTGTGTGCCTAACACATGCAAGGCCAGGCCCTGGGTCAATCCTAACACTGTGTCCCCACCAGATGTTACTGTTATGACATGAATTTTAGTGCTTTAAAAAAAAAAACAGGCATTTTATTGTCAAAGAGTCTAAAGGGTTACAATTTGTAAGATCTAAAACTTCTAACAGATCTTTGGTGCTATAAAAAAAAAAAAACAGCAAGTCAATCATTTATAAGTAAGCAAGCTATCAGACTATTCTAATTTAAACAAACAAAAAGGTAGGGAGCACTGATGAGCCAAGAAGTGGGAAGTGGTGCAGGAAGTGCCTCAGTTATGAAGATGCTCCTCTCCAGTGGGAGGCTGAAAACCGACAGAGGAGGACTAAGAAGACAGGACCCTTCCTCCTGTAGAATAGGAAAGAAGATTTAGAAATCTTGATGGTGCAGGCACAGACCCAGCAACATTCTAGGAAGTAGATTCTTGTCCCTTAAATCTGTCGAGCAGTGCTAGGTAGTCCGTTATATCCACAAAAGCACTGCTAGTGTGTTTTTCTATAAAATCTAAATAGCCTTTAGATAGTGAACATTTCTGTGCTAATATGTATATATTGCTAATGCCCTGAACCACAGAAACATAGATCTAAAAATAGTACACAGGGGTTTTCAAGGAAACCTGCCTACAAAATCAAATCTAAGAAGACTAACTAAGAAGGCTTCCACAGACCGCATGATTTCTTCACAGGCAGCGCTGGTCTCAAATAGCCCCCAAACAGGATGTCTGGCTACAATTAGAAGAAATATGAGAAATGTGACTCCCACACACACACAAAAGAAAAACAAAATGTCCAAGATGTACAAGTGTGTGAAAGCCTCCAGCCTTACAATCAGTCCACTAATCACAAAATTATCTCCCTTCAGCTACAGGGTGATAATATATAGTTGGTTCTTAAAAGACACCAAGATCCAACGGCTTTCTATAGACAGACTTAAACAGATGCAAATTAAAATTTCCACTGAACTGCTGATTCTGAACTTAATGGCTTGATGGTAAATGCACACACAGGAGTATTCCAGAAAAAAAAAAAAAAATAAGAGAACCTGACTTTCCTTAATGGAGCAGAGCTGGCTCTATCCCACCCTCAGCACAGACCGTGTTCTGAGGAATTCTCACTCTGTTTTCCATGAGGCGCAGTTGGGTCCTCTGGGTTCTCACATGTTACTATTTTCTGCCTCCCACTGAAAATGTGTCAGCCTCACGTACACTCTCTGGTTACATGGTGTGTGCATAATATTAAAAAAGAAAAAAACTAAAACGCCTACTAGACTAGTCACAAACAGAATTAATACTTCAGAATGGAATTTAAATCAGCCTTCTGAGCGGGAGACTCCTAGATCCTGTTGCTATTTCTTGAATGCTTTTATAGGGTGTCATTTCTTTCCCACCCTGCCCTTTTCCTTTACTGAATTTTCATACAATGAGTTTGCTATGACCATCACCGGATGTAAGAACAACAACAAAAAGTTACAGCTGGATCCTGTATTGGCTTCAGCTGCAGCTAAAGTTGATTTCTTTTTTAAAGCCTGTGGAAAAGCACTGAGGGAGGGAAGAAAGAAAGACCATTTCCCAAGAGGGTTCAAGTGTGCTCTATATCCAAGGATATAACAGCAAGGCATCTTTTATATGTTATATAACTACAGTTTGTCTAAGTTCTCCCATCCTATAGTTCATTTCATTACAAAACCCTGGCCAAAGACTCAAATAAAATCTTCACTATGTTAAGCCAGACAAATAATCACCTTCACATGAGTGTGAGTCTAACAAGCCATTGTGCCGGCCAGTTCCAAGCTCACCCACACACACAAGCCACTGGCACCTGAGCTGTTCGGTCATTTCTTCTGCTGACCAACTTAGGCCACATTTACCAAAAAACACAAGAAATTAATACAACTTTGACACTGATTTTATACGATGATTTTAACATATCTGTAATGGAAGTGGCATTAAAGAAGAAACTAAGTCCTTAGAGTATCTCTCTAGCTCATATAGATAATCTAGTATACAGTATGTAAAGAATATTAGGCAGTAAGACTATACTCATCAAAAAAGAGGGAAAACTGAAAGGTTATGTGATATAAATCTTAATCAGACCTAAATATGTAAGAAAAATAAAACAGTGAGGCTAAGAGATGGCTCAGCGGTTTGGACCATTGGCTGCTCTTCCAGAGGACCCAGGTTAGAGTCCCAGCACCCACATGGCAACTCACAACTTGCTGTAATTCCAGTCCCAGGAGATCTACCATCTTCCTCTGGCCTTCACCATACCAGGTACATACACAGCACACAGATGAACATTCAGGCACAACATTCATTTACATTAAGTAAACAAAAAAGGCTTAAAAAGAAAAATAGTCTGAACAATTTAACTGATAACTGAATTTGGATTATATGTAAAATACTATGAAATCTGTGTGTGCGCGTGCATGCTTGACAAAAGGTCTGACTGTCTACCTGCCCAGGCTGGCCTAAAACTTACTAGATACCTAGACAGCAGCCTGCTTCAGCCTCCCAAGTGCTAAGATCACAAACATGAGTCCCCAGGTCCATTGGGAATTGCTGTTACTCTTTAAGTGGAACCATGGTTGGTGATTCTACAGAAGAGTGTCCACAACAAGCCAGATACTAAAGTATTTATAGAGAAAATGTAATGATACTTAGAAGTTACTTTCATATAGCTTTTCTACACACACATACATATACACACATATACCATTTAAATTATATAAAGAGGAAGAAAATAAACAAAATGTCAGCAAGTCAGAAGCAGGAAACATACAAATGGAATTGAACTGCTGACTCTGACCTTACCAGCTCAATGATAAACGTTCAGGACTATTTGTCATAACCTCTTTCAAAATATGGATACTTAAAGATGTGCAGAATACAAAGTGTGGAGAGGAAAACTAATTATCTTGCCAATCACAAGTTTCTCCTACACCCCAAACATTAGCTACTTTAGGGCAGGCAAGGGCTTAACACAATGAGGGCTGGTAGATGTGTCCACTGTTTGACGGTTTCACTTAGAGCTCTGAACAGTCACTGCATGGATGAGAAATCTGAAGCTCAAGGAAAGTAACTTACACAAATCAGGAAGGTGTCAAGTATAACTACTAGGTTCAGCATGTCCACACACATGTCTATGTATGTAAGCACACAAAACACAGACAAGGATTCAGAAGTCTCAGACTTTATAGCTGATGCTTCTGCCACAAAGGACAGGATTGATTTCTTTTCAGTGCCTGACCTAGAACATAGGAAATGGTAAAACTGTTAAGTCACAGACGACAGGAGGTGTCTTAGGAAGGAACGGCTGCTCAGCTATCTCCAGCAGCACAATTCCTACCGTGTCAACCATGAAGATGAGGGCTGGTAATAAAAAAGGCTCAAGTGCTGGGGCAATCCTACAGTGCCAGAGGCCAATTTACTTATGGAAGTAACTATCTCTACATGGAGGTAAAGGAAAGGCACGTTTGACACATTAAGAAGTAAGAACATCAAGTTCAATTCACACAGAATAGAAGCCACACTCTCTGGCTTGTATGTGACAGCCGGAGCCAGACTGCCTTCTTCCCTTTTATCAGTGGCAGGTGGAAGGGCTCTGCCACCAACACTTTACAACTCTCTAGTTAAGGAAAAGGCACACTTGTAAAAACCTATTCCTGAAATCTCCCACCACTAATCCACTAAAAGCAAACAAAACCAGCCACCCCAAACTCCTGAAACTGGAGTGCTCTGGAGGACTTGCCCACTAAGGCAGCAGCCCTGAGAGCACACTCCAGAGTTCTCAGGTCCTAGGCCGCCACACCGTGCTTCACTATGGCTGTGCTGAGGATGGAGGCCAGAGTCTTACGCTGCTGAGCTACTGAGTCTGCCCAGCCACACTGAACTCTTTTCTGCCCTATCAAAACCTTTTATAAGTAAATTGGGAAAGTCAAATAAATAAAAGTTTTTGATGTGGAACTTGTGAAAACTCTTCTAAAATAGATGGTCTCCATCCCTCTTCAGATGCAAGACCAAAATAATCCATAAAAATTGACAGGAAGACCAACTATCCTCTACTGTGAAGGAGAAAAGTAGAGGCAATGTGAAGGTTAACAGAGTCTTAAAATCTAAAAATCAAAGCATTAATAGTGGCAGGATCCCAGGGGAAAGAGCTTATGTTCTTTCCAGATTTAAAAAGAAAAATTAGTCATGTTCTGCATGTCCAGCCACATTATTAGGCATTTTATGAAACAGAACTTCTACCCCAGCAGCCAAGTGAGGGTGGGACACATATGTCCTACTTTGACTCTGCTCCGCTAATGGTTGTCATCAGAAATGAAGGCCATGGGACAAAGCCTGGGATCCAAGAGGCAGAGGAGGCAGAGCAGTCTGAAGGGAAGAAGGGAAGGACGCTTGAGCCCTCCATTACCCACGTGACTAGCGTAGAGCCCAGCCCTATTTCAGATGAAAGAAACTATGCAAGAGCCAGTCTTTAAAAAAGAAGAATGCAAAGCTTCTTCTTTTTGGAACCATGTTGCTCTGGGAATCACAGGTGGCCTGATTCCTGAGAAAATGCAGTTTTAGAGGCTTGTCCTACAGAAAGATGCTTGCTCTCTGGTGGTGAAAGGCATCGTCCTCTTATCACACCATCCATACTCTCTCAACAATGCAGTCTGTATAGGATCAGAGCCTGCAATCACCCAGCCTCCCTCCCACACGGGGATATACAGCCTTGTCATGTGAGCAGGCCAGACATCTAAAAGACGCTACAATCCTCTACTTTCCCATACTCTAACACAAACCAAAATGAATTCATTTGTCTGATCTCATCTCAACTCAAAAAAATTTTAATCTAATTAGTGAAATTTGGCAAAGGGCATTCTTGATCATTTTCCTTTATTTCCTCTCTGCTAAGAACTAAAAGGGAGTTCTGTCTTTTAACAGAATGTTATGTTGCCAATGCCTGCACCACCATTCCTCACCGCATTAAAAAAATATGCTTGAAAGAACCGTAATCATAAATGTTTGCCAAATGCAACTATAAATATATCCCAAGCATATGAAAACATAATTTTTGTTTATATATCTTATGCAGAAGAACAAAGTGTTAATCTCAAAAAGAAAATATAACCTACCTCAGTTTTTAGAAAGAAAAATATATGTGATTAATATACTTACAGAAAAGGAAAATGCCTTTCACTCTGCAATGTGATCCTTGCTGAGTGAGAGAGAAGGAAGCTCCCCTGCTGCCCCACTGCCTCAGGCCTGTCACCTCTGACTCTAGGAGACAACTCCTCTTCCTGGCCATTCTAATAAGGGATTTATTGCCCTGCGTGACAGGAAATATAGAGACAACAATGCGACAAGGGGGTCAATCTAGCAAAATCATCTTCTGTAAGAGTATAGGCTTAGAAGTCAGGCATAAGGCCGGGCGGTGATGGTGCACGCCTTTAATCCCAGCACTTGGGAGGCAGAGGCAGAAAAAAAAAAAGAAGTCAGGCATAAAGGACACCATGCCTGTAAACTGGCTAGCCATCAAGGCTCAATGGAGTCCAGTGTAATAAAAAGAACCATATCCCCCATGTAGTTATTTAAAATGAGAAATTCCCCCAAGAAACCCCTCTTCTACCAGCACTTCGTGCTGCTGCCTCCTGGGATTGGTGATAAGCAGAGTGGCTGGACTATCAGACTCTGTGGTATCCTGATGGGGAGACAGCTTCTGCATAACTCCTGGTTCTGTGCACAAGAAGAAAACAGGGTAGACTTATGAAGGAGACCAAGCACAACGATGATGACAAGCTCCTCAGACGCAGGGAACAGAGGAATGAACAGGCTGCGTGCTCAAGCCTTCTTTCCTGCTCCCCTCCCACCAATACCTAGGTCCCACTTTCTGGTTTCAAATCACAGAGCATTACTTAGGTACTGCTTTATAGAAAAGAAAAAAATTACTTAATTCCATCAGCCACCCTATTATTTAAATCAACTCTAGAAATAGCTAAATAGTTGCTGCTTTAATGAACCCTCATATTATCAAATTGTGGTTTTTAAAGAACCTCCAGAATGTGAAATAATAAATGCAACCCAGATGTTCACAAAAAAAAAAAAAAGGAAAGAAAGAAAACAAGACTGTTTTTACTTCTTAGCAACCAAATAGGTCAGCCCATTTCCTCCTTCCGAGAATCCTCAGGGGACCGCAAGCGCCACTCCAAGAGCATGTGTTTCATATGCATCTGTCCGCAGAAATAGGAAATGCCGCTGTCCAAAGTAAATGCAGAATATTATATGTTCCCATGAAAGTGAATTTAAGACTGCAGTAAGACTGTTTTCTCCAAGTTGCCAAACATCTGGTTGAAAACAGGGGGAGGCTAATTAATTACCTTTCAGTCATCATCAAAATGCTTAGTGTTATAGTACATTTCTGAGTTTATTTATCAATTACAGAAGTATGTTTGTCAAAAAAAAAAAAAGAGCCCAGCACTGACTGCAGCCCTGCTGAGAGCTTAAAGCAGGGCTTTATCAGCCCCTATTTGAACAGTGCTCTTGGTGACTTACTAGAACTGAGACAGCCCAGAAAGTCAATTTGCTCTGTGAAAGTAAATTACAGAATCATCTTGGCCAACTAAGTCGACTCAAGTGAGTCTCTCCTAATATTTACTCAAGGCTGAAAGACGTTTATCTGAAATAAAAGCTTACTGGGCGGTCTCTAGGCAGAGTACGCAGCATTTCTGAATCCCCCCAGTCTATCTTATCATGCCATTTAAGAGCCAGACATCAGTTCTAAAGTTCATAAGCACAGTTAATTTCAAAAGTCTGATGGAGACAAGAGGTATTTTCCACCCTTACTTAAATCATTCACTGTTTTTCCAAAAGTCAAAATATTTTATGTATCTTCAGCAGATTTTAGACTAGGTTGATAAAATCTATTTTTTAAAAACATTTAAAGAGCTGGAGAGATGGCTCAGTAGTTAAATACACTTACTGCTTTTGCAAAGGACCAAACTTCAGCTCCCAATATCTATTGGTAGCTCACAACTGTCTTGTATCTCTAGCTCCTGGATAGCCAAAACCCTCTCATGGCCTATGCCAAAACACACACACCCACACACCACTTTTAATTTTAAAAAAATCCCTACTAGATGTGGTGATGTATTCTCAGCACTCCAAAGGCAAAAACAGGCTCTATGACTCTGAGGCCAGTCTGGTCTACATTAGCAAGCTCCATGCAAAACAAGACTACAGAGTTGAGAACTGTCCCAAAAAAGCAGGGGTAAAAACTCAAAAAAATTTTTTCACTTAAAAATTGTTCTAGCCGGGCAGTGGTAGCACATGCCTTTAATTCCAGCAATTGCATTTGAGGCCAGCCTGGTTTACAGAGTGAGTTCTAGGACAGCCAGGGCTACACAGAGAAACCCTGTCTCAAAAAAAAACAAAGCAAAAAAAATGTCCTGGGTAATACAGACCTGTATTACAAACACACTTCCTCTAAAACCTCCCATCAGTTTCTTTATGGTCATCCACCTCTTTCTAAGCAATGACTCCTCCCAGTCCTGCTGAAGCAGTGCAGTGTGCTCACCTATACCCTCAGCATAAGGAACCACTTTTGCTCCCCATACTCATTACTCCAGAAATATGTCATACACACACACACACACACACAAATACATGCATGAGCATACACATATATACACAGTTTTAAATAATAAAAACTAGTCTCATATGTACACACATGACAACACAGAAGGCGCATTTAATTACATGTAATCAGAGTTCCAGAAGGATCAATGAAGAGACAATGACCAATAATTCTGTACATCTTATTTAAGATCAAGCCTTGGCATGGCCTACCAAAAAGAAAAACATAGCAGCAACTTATCCCAGGCAGGACAGAGTAGAGGAAAGCCACCTCTGGGCCCAACACAGCTGAAAGGCAAACAAGACGACAGCCGAATGTGAAGTGCAGAGAGAGTCATACTAGCGTCACAGGAGCAGTGAGCCTGAGCTGGTTCCTCCAGAGACACTGCAGCCCATGCATGGCAATGGATGAAACCGTCCCTTCCCAGCACCTTGGGAATAAACTTGATACTCAGTAAAAACAGCCTTTAGAAGTGGAGAAGGTAAAGACATTTTTGACAAAACAAACACATGAACCCTCTCTTCTGCTCTCTAAGCCTACTCACAGAAGCTAAAAACCCCAAATCATCTTCCAACTCCGAGGTTCCCGCAATGCTAACCCCTCCAAACTGTCAATGCATCCATTTGAGCCTCCAAAGCACATTTCACTGCTAGAAAAGCAACAAGAGCTACAGCTATGGGACTGCAGCAACAGCTCCAAGGTTGGGAGCACCACCTGTTCTTCCAGAAGTCCTGAGTTCATTTCCCAGCACTCACACAGTGGCTCACAATGTCTATAATGGGACCCAATGCCCTCTTCCGGTATGCAGATGTAGATTCAGACAAAACCTATACACTTAGAGAGAAGAAAGGGTACATCAATGAAACTGACCTGCAGTTTCATGAACCAGGTTCTGCCTCGACCAAAGGGAGAAAGGAGACCTGAAACACAGAGTTCGAGAACAAAAGGACACGAGGCCAAATTGAGGGTTTCCAATCAAGGCTCTCCTTTACTTGGGGGGTTCAGCAATTATATACAAGAGAATATACTGAATCTCTGGTTACAACGACATTTGAATAACATAAGGAATTAGGGAGGAGTCAGGAAGAGTCCGAGCAAAGTCTAGGAGGATGTCAAAGGGAAACTAGTTGCAGGGCTGAAGGTGTAAACTCAGGGCGTCTAGCAGGTCTCAGCTCCGGGGAATGGCTGGAGGCACAGTCCACAGTGGGGGAGGAGGTCAACAGCAGATGTCTTCAGGCTGTATACATGCCAGCCAGCAGGCACACAGCAGGCATGAGTTGAGTCTGCAGTGGCAAACTCCGATGTCTTGCCAACACATCAATGTATCTTATTCCTGAGGCAGGTGGACATTTAGGATAAGAGCTGGAGCAAGAATGTGGATTAAAATGCTGGGACCGCTGGGAAATCAGACTGGCACTCACCAGATCCTAACAAAAGGCAATAGCTGGAAATCTAGGAAAACGGAAAGCAGGAAAACCATAACCGCTGACTACGATGCCAACACAGACCTAGAAACAACAACAGATACAGAAAGCCTCACACACTTATGAAGAGGCTCAAGCCTACTGAGCTCATCTAAGTGTTGTCTATAACCACATCAATAGAAAATCAGCATGTCAGAGTTCAACACAGGACACAGACAGAATGTGGGGGAAGTTAAAAGAAGCAAGCAAAAGTCTCTGTACCATTACATGGGTCATCTTACATGCACACTGCCAAGCACCATACAGTTGACATAGTTTCATCATTAAAAAGGGGATTTACAGCCAGGCGGTAGTGGTGCACGCCTTTAATCCCAGCACTTGGGAGGCAGAGGCAGGCGGATTTCTGAGTTCGAGGCCAGCCTGGTCTACAGAGTGAGTTCCAGGACAGCCAGGGCTACAGAGAAACCCTGTCTCAAAAAACCAAAAAAAAAAAAAAAAAGGAGACTTACATAAACAGACACTTCTGTCAAAGCAAGAGAAACCACAGGGCTTCACAGCACATCTTAATGGTTGCCTCTACTGGTAGAAGAGGACAGAGAATAGGATCAGAGCTTGCTACACGATTGGTAACCACAATGACCTGAAAGTATTTACTGAGAACTGGAGATAGTTCAGCAGTGAAGGGCCTGCTGCACAAATGAAGGACCTCCAACTGAGATCCAGGCACTCAGGGAAAGTCTAGACAAGATCCTGCATATCTGCAGGCCTAGTGCTGGGAGTCAGAGACAGACAAATCCCACAAGCTCAACAGCCAACCAGTGAGCCCTGGGTTCAGTGAGCAACTTTCTTAAAAGACAATCTGAGGGGCTGGAGAGGTAGCTTGGCAGTTAAAAGCACTGTCTACTCTTTCCAAAAGATCTGGGTTCAATTCCCAACACTCACATGGTGGCTCACAATCATCTGTAACTCCAGTCGCAAGTGAAGTTGCGCCCCTACTGGCCTCTGTGGGCACTGCATGTATACATATTCAAGTAAACACAAACATGAAATAAAAATAAAAAATTTTAAAGGCGGAGAGCCCTTGAATAATAGTTCTTGTGTATGGTGTGAGAAACATCAGTCATCAACCTCTGGCCTCTACATACACAGACATGCATATGTACATACAGACCATATCAAAATAAGTAAATCATTTTACTGAGGCCTGATGTACCCAGATGCACAAAGCTGCATTTTAGATCTTAAAGGCACAGCAGCAGATAATACTTCTTCATCCATAAAACCTACACTCTTTTAAATTATTTTATTTTATTGAGACAGGATCTCAATATGTAGCCCTGACTGTTTTCACTGAGACCTCCTTCCTCTAACTCCCAAGCACTCAGATTAACGGCATATGGCAAAGCATCTGGCTAGAACTTACAATCTATGAGAAGTCGCCTATAAACAAATACACAACAGGCAAGGGGTGCTGAGGACTGACAAGTGGAACTAGAAGAAGAAACTGAGAACAGAGAAAAGGGAAGACTGACATTGGGTGACATGGATGGCTGCCTGAGGGGAGGGCTCCATGGTAAGGAGTCATTGCAGTCACAAGATTCTTAATGAAATTGGGAAGGCACCAGGTGCAGCCAGCCAGCAGGAAAAGCCTGGGGGCAGCTGAGCAAAGGACCTGAGGCAAGGGTTACCTGGCAGAGCCCAGGACTTGTAACTGGAGTGAAGTGAGAAGGGAGTTGGAAAATGTTGAGCTAGCAAGAGCTGGGGCTGAGGAGATAGATGAACAGCAGCTGAGAGCGCTTTTGCCCGCTCTTGCCCGCTCTTGCCCACTCTTGCCCGCTCTTGCCGAAGACCCACGTTCAGGCCCCAGTACCCATGTCAGGAGGCTCAAAGCCACCTACTAACTCCACTTCCAAGGGATCTAACACTCTCTTCTGACCTCCGCAGGCAGGCAGGCAAGTGGGTGCACAGGTACATACCACAGATTAAACAAACAGCAAAACTCTATTAAAGAAGATGGACTACGCGGGAGCCAGATGTAATGGCAAATGCCTTTAATATTAGCACTTGGGAGGCAGAGGCAAGCAGGTCTCTGAGTTCTAAAACACACAGGGATATACAGTAAAACAAAACAAAACAAACAAAAAACTTACAAAGGGGTCAGGAGAACAAAAGGGTTTTTATTTAGCATATATTAAAGTACATACATTAGTATATGAGCTAATGTATGTACTTTAATAGATGAGGTGGTGGTGGAACATACTCTGGCTGTAGCATAAACAGGGACGAGGAGCTGGGTGGAGGAGAGTGTTTGAAGGCTAAGGCAAAGAAGTGAAAGATAGCACCCTATGTTTGGCTAGGATAACCAGAAGGATGACGCTGCTACATACTGAGATAGAGGGACAAGCTTCTGCTATTTACTGAGTTGAAGGGACTTATCTGCAATAATACCTAATATTATACCACACACTGTCAACAGCTAGTATACTAATTCTGAGCAATGGAGACATTATGTATAGTGTGAGATGGTTTGTTTGTCTGTTCTGAATCAGGGTCTCACTTTACAGACCAGACTGGCCTGGAACTCACAGATGCCTGTCTGCCTCTGCTTCCAGAGCATGCAGCTTTTTATGGAGACAAGTCACATGGTCTTTCACCCCTTTACCACTGCTTCCCTGATCCTGCAGCTGGTGTTAACTGTCACCTGAACCACAACACCCTCCTCATTGTGCCCACACCCTCTGTTCTTCCTTCAACCCATTCTTCACTAGGACCCAGGAACATCTTTCCTAAAAGGGCAAGGTGGGCAATGGTTGAAGATACAGGCTGGGGCAGGGCAGTGGTGGCGCACGCCTTTGATCCCAGCATTTGGGAGGCAGAGACAGGTGGATTTCTGAGTTTAAGGCCAGCCTAGTCTACAGAGTGAGTTGCAGGACAGCCAGGGCTACACAGAGAAACTCTGTCTTAAGAAAGAAAAAGAAAAAAAAAAATACAGACTCAAACAAGAACACAGATAAAGGTCACCCATGGCTCCACCACTTACCAGCTGTGACATTTGAAATAAACTACTTAACTTCCCTCTCCCTCCACTTTCTGTCTGTAGCTAGTAATACTTGGCAGTGTAGTAAATCAAGATATGTAAAGCACAGAAGACAGGACCTGACAAAGAGCATTATATACACATTAGACAAAATTATTGACACATAAATCTAATGATGTTGTTCTGTTTGAAGCAGGCTTTCTGCACTGTAAGCAACACCATACACTGGCTTACCAGCCCCACAGCAGACCCTGAAGGACTCCTTCCTCCAAGAGGCTGTCTAGGCCAATGGCTCTCTCCCACCTCCCCCACTGCTCCCATCTTCATCTCTTTCAAGAGATTTAGACTAATTTTTGATTATTTTAGAAATCTAGCTACTTTTTAAATTTGTCTCCTCTTGCAAACATAAGTTCCATGAACACAGGAAGTTCAGCGGCCTTACTCATGATGACTACCCTTGTGGCAAGCATAGGAACTGCCACTTGATACAGACCATATCAAAACCTAGATTACTCTGCTAGAGCCCACTCAATACATAATCTAAAAGCACCTGTCCCATAGTAAACTCTCAAAAGTAGAGTGGTTACTAGTGTCTATACATACAGTGAATGCATGCAGGGCACATACTCTATTATACTTAACAAATATTTTATCTTACCTAAATTTCCTCAAAAAAGGAAGTTTTGACATGTAAATCTCTTTGTAAAAGGGGATGTCTTCCTTTCTCTTGTAGGGGATAGGTGTGTATTTTATTTTTTGCTTGTTTTGAGAGTTTTGTCTTGGGGTATTTTGTTTTGTTTTTGAGACAAGATCTCTCTATATAGTCCTGGCTGGCCTGGAACTCACTATGTATATATGACTGACCTCAAACTCATAGAAATTCACTAGCCTCTGCCTTCTGTACTGGGATTAAATGTGTGCCCGACCAGTCCTGGCTTTGTAGAGATAGTTTTTTGTTTGTTTTGTTTTGAGAAGGATTTACTCTGTAGCTCACACTGTCCTTAGGACTCACTCTGAACTTCAGGCTGGACTTAAATTCTTTGCAAGTCCTTTGCCTCAGCCTTCAAGCACAGGGATTGCTTGAAGACATCCGCTGTACTCAACAAAAAAAAGGGGGGGAGGGGGTCTGACTAGCACAGAATAATATTTTTCCCAGGAACTTGTTTCCTAATTTTAATTTGAGGACAGATTTATTTCAACTTTATCCAATTTCAAGAAATAAAAAGGCATAGAATAAAACATTTCCTCCCGTTTAAATTCATCAACCTGTCTGAACAGGTGATCATTGTTCTTAGTTCCTTGTTTAACCTTCCAGAAAATATTCATTCATCTATGAGTACTTCCTTTAAAAAAAACAACAACAACAACAACACAGAAATTAGCACACAATTTGTATTTTCCTACTTTGCCTCTGTAATTTAGCAAAACATCATGGAGGTGTGTCTGCATCAACTCAGTTGCCTCTTTCCTTGACTCTGTAGCTTCAGTCACCATCCCCTATATTGAGTTTTTAATTCTCCCAAGTCTTCTGCTGATAGACATTCAAGGCAATGAATAATCTTTTGCTTTTATTGCCTCACGCAAACACACATGTATTCCCACGCTAAATTCCTAGAACTGCACTGTTGAGTCTGAGGACTTACAGTGTGATTTTTAAAAGATATTGCCCAGCATTTCCCATAGATATCAGGATTTAAACGGGGTAAACAGCCATCTCTTTAAGGCTCTAAAGTAGAGGGAAATTGGCCTAGGGAATTGGTTATGCATGTGACAGAAAAACAGGAAACAGCAAGACAACTCAGAGATCAGGAGGAGCCACAAGCTCTCCCTTCTGTTGGGGAGGCTGAAGGCAGAAGGCATTTCCAGAGCTTGGAGGTTAGGAAGGACTGGAGCTAGAAGAGCAGAAACCCTGTGGCAGGAGCAGGAGCCTAAATAAAGGAAGAGCCGCTGCAGAGACATAGCCTGGGGCAAGAACCTTTACAAGAGAACCTAGTTTCTCCTTTCTTTCAGCTTCCAAACTCCCCAACAGCTCCCATAGGCCAAACCCAGACCTGCAAGACCACTCACCTAGAGGCTGGGAAATACACCTGCAGGACAGGGTCCCTCCCCAAGGCAAGGGCAAGAAACAGATCTGAGCCAAAAGGTCCCAGGGTACTTCACACTGCCGCCAGCAAAGGCTAAAATGGCCTTACCAACCCACTGTTTTCGAACTTGAGGCTTAGCATTTGACTGACAGGTGAAAGTTGGGATCTCAACCTAGTTTTGCTTTCATGTTTATTGAGTACCCTGAGCACAAACTGCACAGCATCTACTATGATGGGGAGAGATGCAGCGGGTACAAGTCAGGCCCATCACCTCATCTGTCCCAGTGGCACCTTCAGAATCATGGGTCTGGCGATGGCACAGGGTCAAACTAGCCAGTTACTTTCTAAGTAGAGGCCTAGTTCAAGAACTGCTCTAGATCTGAAAGGTACCAAGCACCAAAGGAAGGAAAACACCTTAACTATACTCTGCACACATTACAGGGAACAATGTGTTCCTGTAATCTTGTACCCCCACTCGCTCCTCCTTGTAACTGCCTTCCATTCATGCACCATCCATTCCTTATCGTACATGGCAAAGAACAAATAATTAAAGCCTGGACAAAAAGTTCAGTTATAAAAACTACAATATCTGAAGTTCTTTTTGCCTGACCAACACACTATCAATAAAGAAAATCTTTTCAATCACCTTCAGCCTCTGCGGTAACTACTATTTGAATAAATTTAGCTTTTTTTTAATCTTCTAAGAAAGTTGAAACAGGGGTCCCAGATGT
This sequence comes from Mastomys coucha, assembly GCF_008632895.1. Classification (NCBI taxonomy): domain Eukaryota; kingdom Metazoa; phylum Chordata; class Mammalia; order Rodentia; family Muridae; genus Mastomys; species Mastomys coucha. The sequence goes on along the minus strand of NW_022196905.1, from coordinate 137,991,779 downwards.
AGATTAAAGGCTCTCCTATACTCTAATGATATGCCAAATAATGATATGCTTTGAAACTGCCTGGCAACTTGGACAGTTTTATCAAAGGGCTAACAAAAACAAAACAAAACAAAACAAAATATTTTTTTAAGCAAAGCAGTTGTTTTGAAAATGGAAATGGGGTTACTATAAGAAACTATATATTAACTTCAAATCTCCCCAGATCAAGAGTCATAAAGAAGCCATCAAGTTCACACAATAAGTATACAATAACTCACATTTCAAAATTCTGAGAGATTTTCACTGGGTTCAAAGTTAAATACTCTTAAGATTGCCAAAAGCATCCACAAGTATCTTTCCACAACGTGAGGAGGAAAGATTTTTTTTTTTGATAAGCTGAATCAATAAAAGCTAAAAGGCTATTTTCTATCACATAGCACACTGTCTGGCATTTCAGTAGAAAAAAAAAATCAATAAATCTCTTCATTGTCAAATGTTCCAGGATGGTGAATTAAATCACATTGTATGTTTAAAAATCCACATCTTTTATAAGATGAGATTTTTTTTCAAATTTGAAAGCATGTGTTCTTATTCTAAGAAACCTGGGAAATATAAGAGAAAAATCCATAAGGATAGCAGTATTTACATTGTTTAGACCAGAATGTATAAAGTAACCGATTATTCTTGGTTACTTTTTAAAATTGTGTGTGTGTACAAGCTTGTTGCTGCTTGCCTAAGGAGGTCAGAAAACAACTTGAGGGCGTCAGTTCTCTCCCTCCTCCATGTGGCTCCTGAAGAGTCAACTCCACCTGTCAGGATGTCTTGATTACTTATTTGTAATGTCTCCCTGAAGTAATCTTACCTGACCACTACTGTTTCTCATTTTTTAACTTCTGACCATGGAATGCAGTATCACTGAATATAACATCTTCTTTAATTTTAAGAGTGTTTCTCTGGTATATTAATATACCCAGAGATATTAGTAGTCCAGAGGTAGCTTTTTTTTGTTTGTTTTGTTTTTTTTGAGACAGGGTTTCTCTGTATAGCCCTGGCTATCCTAGAACTCACTCTGTAGACCAGGCTGGCCTCAAACTCAGAAACCTTTTTGATACTTTAATATTGACCTTCTTATACTTCTCAAGTTCTATGAACTGCTGAAGCACACTGACTTCTAAGTTTTCCCCACTGTATCTGCTTTTACCTTCAAATCTTTCCCGTGTTGACTCAACAGACTGCAGCACCTGCAGAGCAACCGCCAGCTCAGCTAGCTTCCTGGATTCCAATGTCAAATTGCCACTGTCTTTTCTAAACTACTTTGTCAAACTGTGATATAGGCGAAAGGCAAGGCATCCTCAGGGATCCAGTGCCTTGAGACCGGCAGCCGGTATGTAGGAGGGTTTGCAACTGGGCTCTTTCTTTTCATAAACAAAACACCCACTCTGTGCCACTGGGCTGCCCCTGGCTTTTACTATGAGAACTGAACTTGGCAAATGCCACGAGAAGTGCCAACTTCCTACGGCCCAGCCACTTCGTCTCTTTCACAGGGAAGAAAAAAAATCTGAGAAGCTGTGGAATTCTAGAAGGCACCTTGATTAACCACTTCACGAGGAAGTCTTCAATACTGCTGATTCTTACAGGCAGCTGCTCCAGCAGCCTGTAATTAAGACTTTTTTCCTCCTAAACACTCCCTTATTACATGGGATTCTGATCATTCTGTCAGCAAAAAGGAAGATTGTTCCTCAAAGTCCAGACAGCTTCAACTTGGGATGTTTGGGTAAAAATGATGGGTACATTATTAACCCTTTGCTTTCTTCAATCAAAGACCCACTCCACAAACAATGACTCTTAATGTTTTGGGAAACCAAATTCATGAAATGACACAACAGGAATTTGTATTCCGTTGGGTAATTTGCAACCCGCACATTTGCAGCAGGGTGGAACTCAAAAGTCAGGCACATACAGCCTGAGCAACACCGAGAACTGATAGCTCACCTCTGGAAGGGTGTCTGCCACAGGCACCTGTCCAGCAGTCTGACAGTCTTGCTGGCTGTGGCTCCTGCTTCCCACCCTCGGCTTTAAAGGGATCCCACCTGACCCCTTTAATTTCTTAATTACAGTTTCCATTTGGTGGTGTTGGGGATCAAACTCAGGGTCCTGGGCATACTAGACAATGATTCTATCGTTGAGCTATTTGGCCCCCTCTTTATTTTTACACCCGACCCCTTCTCTGTAGCAGTTTTTTCTATTTGATAAGCATGCATACTCAGACCTGAACTGGAGCTGCCTGCCCCTCGTGTCCTTTAAGCATTCCCAACGAGTACTTCTGATCTAAAAAACCAGAGACATGGTCATGACTTCCAACCTTCCTCCTCTCCGGCGACCGATCCATCCCACCCTCCGGGCCGGGAGGCTTCCAAATTGAAAACTTTCCCCTCCCCATCCACGAGCTCCCACGCTCCAGACACCTGAGGAGAGCTGAAAAGGAGAGGGGCCCGTCCGAAACATCTGGGCTAGGGAGGGGCGTGGACGCCCTTGGCAATGAGACGCTGGGAAGGTCGCCCCGCAATGTGCCCCCATCTCGGAAAGGCGACCCGGAGCTGTGCTGAGAAGACCCCGGCCTCGAACCCGCGACCCGCGACCACGCTGGGCGACGACCCCGCGGTCTCCGACATGTCCTCTCACCAGCGCTGCGAAGCCCGCGTCCCGGCCTTACCCGGCGCACCTCCCCACGGCCGCCGCCACCCCACCCGACACCGGCCCCACATCTCAAGCCTGGGCTCTCAACAGCGCGACCCCCGGCCTCCGGGCCGCCCAGAGAGCCGGCCACACCTCCATCACTCACCGCTGCCGCCCTCACCGCCACCGCCTTCGTCCATCTTGAGGCCACTCCCCGCCAGCCGGCGAGCCCGGAGCCGGCGGGAGTGACTGGGCTGAACGCCGGGACTAGGAGAAGTGGTCGCAGGGAGAACCGGAGAGCTCCTCAGCGTGCGCGGCCCGGGTCGCTGCCGGGCCTCCACGGAGGGCCGGGCGGAGCCTCACTGCTCCGGCGCCGTCACGTGACATAAACCACGCCCCCTCTGTCCGTATGGGCGGAGCCTAGGCGCCGAGCGGTCCCGCCCTCCAGACTCCGCCCGGCCTTGCAGTAGCCGCAGTAGCTGCTCGTCCAAAGACTTAGATCCTGCAGCGCAGTACCCTGCCTCTAACCTCGTGTCTGCCCCTCTAGAGCATCCTGGAGAGGAAGCCGCGTCTCTCAGGAGTACGAGGACGCCATGTTCTACAAAACCAGATGGCTAAGGGTTGCGACTCGCAAGTGTATGGAGTAGGGGAGTGGGAAAAGATCTGGAAGGGAAGGCTGATGATTGGCTCAACTGGCCCCCTCCTAAAGGCAGAAGGAAAGAATTGACTATAAAGTTTTACTGTGACCGCGGCATGCATGGGCGTCCACCCATGACATATAAACAGTAATAATTGTGTGGGGTGATAGTTCTGCTGTTAACAGCATTCGCTGCTCATGAAGAGGACCAGAGTTTGGTTCCCAGCACCCACAGAACCCTTGTAACCCCAGCTCCAAAAAAGATCCAAAACTTCTGGCCTCTAAGGGCACCTGCACTCATATGAGGGTTATCTGGCACACACTCTTCTTGCCTCTATAGACACCAGGCATGGTTGTGGTGCACACATATACACGCGAGCAAAACACCGATACACATGTAATAAAATTAAAAAAAAAAAAAAAAAGCGTTTTTGAGGCAGGATTTCTGTAGACCAGGCTGACCTTGAACTAAAAGATCTTCCTGCCTCTTACTCTCAAATGCTGGAATTAAAAGGATGAGCCACCATGACCAACTAAATAAGTCTTTTTTTAAAAAAGTGTTTATTTTAAAAAATAATTTTAAAAAATAATGAAAATTGGGTGTGGTAGTGAATACCTTTGATCACAGCAAGCAAATCTCTATGAGTTCTTAGTGGGTCTTGGTCTGCATAGTGAGTTCCAGGTTACCTAGAGCTACCTAGTGAGTTCTTGTCTGAAATAAATAATAATAATAATAATAATAATAATAATAATAATAATAGTCTGAACATGAGCCCACTGAGAAGCCTCTCCCCATCGCCACCCCCTCCCTTCTTCACCCTCAGGATGTTAAGGTAATTCCAGCCTTTTATCCTTTGGGTGTATAATAATAATGGAGTCTCATTTCTCCTGCGGATTGGATGCATTTTAAAATTAACAAAGTATTAGGTTTGTAAATGAATGTAGTCATGACGTTGAACCTTAATCCCAGTCCAGCACAGCTGGGGCTCAGCTCTCAAAAAGCATTATTATAGGGGTTGGCCAGTCTGGCGTCAGATGCCCTTGGAGTTGAGCTTTAGTCTCCCTTGGATTGCTGCCAGCTGCCCTGGATTTATGATGCAGTAGGAGCTCTGAATTCAATTTCCCGTGGGCACAGCCCAGGACTGGGCAGACGGCCTCAGTTCGCCCCAGTTCCAAATCTATGGCTTGCTTTTCTCATTCCGTATGTCTCGTTTCCAGTAACCTCTCCTTAACGTTGCACGTGTGCCCTCCCAAGCCTTTCTGCTCGAATTAAATTGCATTAAAGAAAAGCAAACATTATAAGGGAGGAGATGGTTCATCTGTAATAAAATTTTCCAGCAACTGTTTTATATTTACAAATTACCCATTGAATCAAAGGATACTTCCTCCATCGTCCATCTATCAAAGCAGACAGCCTTCACCTTTTTGCTCAAGGTTAAAGGAGGATTTCAAAGAGTCCAATTTCCTGATAACCTTAAGAATTATAACCCCGGATGTTGTGCTGCTTCCTAGACTATAAGACATGCTTCTGCGAGTTGATGAGATGTTTAGCAGCTTGTGACAAATCCATAGGGTAGTGATATGAGAGTCAAGAGATGTAGGTTCAAGTCCTGATGAACAAAACTGTGGCTTCCTGATCCTGTCCATTTTGTTATCTCAAGATAACAGCTTCTGGGGGGGGGAAAAAAAAGATAGCACTCTTTGAAGATGATAATGTCCTAGAGTGGAGCTTTGAACTCAGATTCATCAATTATAAATGCTTTTCAATATTAATCCCTGGGTTGGCTAGATGGCTCAGAGGGTAGAGGTGCTTGCTGCCAAGCCCAACCACATAAATTCAATCCCCAGGACCCATGTGGTAAGAGGAAAGAATGGACTCTAGCAAGTTGTCCTCTGACCTCTCCACATGTGCGCCATAAGTACACCCACAAACACATACATACATATATGCACACATAGCAATAATAAAATATATATTTAATATATATTATAATGTAATATATAATAATTGCTAATTCTTCTATTTCTTAGTTGGTCTATAGGTACATCTCTCAGAGTCTGAATCTTAAAAACTCCTTCTGATATCATCCAATCCAATCTCATTAGCATAATGGATATACAAGTTATTTGTAAGCAATGTGTGTTATCCCCATGGGTTAGCCTGAGCCCCCATTTTGACAAGGCCTGAAAGAATGTTGGGAGAAAAGATGGCTCAGTGTGCCAGGTGGTGGTGGCGAATGTCTTTAATCCCAGCACTCAGAAGACAGAGGCAGGCAGATCTCTGAGTTTGAGACCAGCCTGGCCTTCAGAGCAGGTTCCAGGACAGTCAAGAGCACACAGAGAAACTTTGTCTCTGAAAACAAACAAATAAAAACAAAAAACCACTGGGATAATGATAAAGGCTGTGGGTGTCATTTCTGCCATTTGTTAAAGAAATCAGGAGCTCTTCAAAATTCACAGACATTAATATCAAGAAAAAATTTGGATTTTTTTTTTTAAAAAAGTAATGTTCTCTGGAATTTCATAAATCTGACAAAGATATCTCTTGTGCCTCCATATTGGGACAGTTAATGTTCTCATTAGCCACTAAGACACTCAATTATAGCTAGTTTTGAGTGGTTTTCTCAGATGTTAAAAAAAAATTATTATGTTTATTTATTTGTAGGGGGCAGTGCAAACATGCCAAGGCACTGGTGTGAGGATCAGAGGACAGATACAGGAACCATCTCTCACCTTTCACCTTGTGAGTCTTGGGACTCAACTCGGGTTGTGAAGCTTGATAGCAGGTGCCTTCACTATGGAACCAGCTGGGGTACTGAGAGTTTTCTAAGTAAATTTTGAAGTAAAAGGACTCTTCTAAAAAATACATAAATAAGACATGCTCCAAGATAATTGTATTGAACACAATTATTACATTGTTCAATTATTGGGTGAGAAAATGGATATAAGTACCACTTTAGTTTTTTTACATTTCCTCATTGTGTATGTGTGGGGGCACACGTGTAATACATGTATGTGAGGCAGAGGACAACATTCAAGAGTTGATTCTCTCTCTTTCCACCATGTGGGTCCTGGGGAATGAGACTCAAGCCCTTGTCCAGGATAGAACTTTGACACCTAACCCTTTACAGCCCCCTAGGCACCTCTTACATTCCAGTCTAAGGTACTCAGAATACAAAGATGAAAAAGATGCAGCTTTTGTCTTCTTGGGATTGATGGATTAGAAGGGGAAAAGTCATCAAGGAAGCAATTAGACAAAGATATACCCATCCCTATTGCCCCACCCCACTCTGGTTCCAGGGAGCCCAGGGCAGATGCTAAGTACCCAATCTCCGCATTTTAATGTTGATCCCTCTCCTATTTATAGCCATTCTTGTGTTTGCTGGTTCATGCCTTACTGGCTTTTCAGCCTTGCAAAGATGGTAATCTATCTCTACAATCTCCTGCAGGGTGTGGCCATGTAAAAAGGGGAGAAAACACCAGTTAATTGCTGGAGGGACAGATCGTAAGAAGTGGAAGACACTCTGCAAACATGTTGAAACCCATTTATCAGTCTCTTAACCATGGAGGAAATAGTTGAAGAAATCAAGAATGTGTGCATTCCATCGAGGTTGGGATTTTTTTTTTTTAATATGTTCATCTCTTGCCCAAGGAAGTCTGTGAAAGCAAACAGAACTGAGGGCACAACAGCCAAGGCCTGCCTAAACCAAAATTTTTCTCTTCCTTCCTTTCTTTCTTCCTTCCCTCCCCCCTCCTTCCTTCCCTTCCCTCCTTTCTTCTTTCTTCCCTCCCTCAGTCCCTCCCTCCCTCCTTCCTTCCCCCTTCCTTCCTTCATTCCTTCTTCCCTCTCTCCTATCTCCTTTTCTTTCTTTCAAGTGTCCCAGGGTGCCCCTGAACTTGCTACACAGCTGAGGATGACCTTTAATTCCTGATCTACTGCCTTCTGGGATTAATCAGTGTCTGGTTTCTCTCTTTGTCTCTCTTCCTCTCGCCTTCCCTCTCTCTTTTTTTCTTCCTCCCTTTCTGTCCTAACCACATCTCCCATGTAGCCCAGGCTGGCCTCAGTGGCCTCCTTCCAACCTTAACTCTCAGATGCCCTCTTCTTTTTGCCCCTTTCTCTTTGCATGATCAGGGAAAAGACCGCCCACACTGCGGAGCTCTGGCTGATGCCAGATCCCGGACAGAACAGTTCCCAGCTCCTTTGATAATGGTCAAAGAACGCAGACACAGTGGTGACAACCAGCAGACCGGGACTGGACTAATAGGTTACATGTGGTCAGGGGTCTGGTCCAGTCTGGGGAACACACAGAGAGGAAGCCAGCTAGCTCCCTGTGGGCTTACAGTCACGAAAGGAAAAGTAATGGTTTCCAAAAAAAAAATCTAATTTCACCTAGGAATAGAGAGGATCTTGAACAGATTAGCAAGCTCCAGGCTCCACTCTGCCCAAGCAAACAGAAGGATTTCATGGGGCAAGTCACAGCCTTCATTAAATTTTCAAAAGCCCAGACACTCTGTCCTTCAAGCTCTGTCTTGCACAGTGTTCACTGCCATCCACCTTGGCCTCATTTCCCCCTGGAGCCCAGCATTAACATCAGTTCCCCAGCCTCACGTTACTGGGGGCAGCTTCATTGGTTTTAAATTGATTCCCTTTTTTTTTCTTTCATTTTTTATTTTTCAGGAACAAAGGTGGCCACATTTCATTTTCATGGTAAACTTGGAAAGGAACTTGGAAACTGGACTGACTGCTCGTCCCAGTTGTCTGTCCTTGAAAGCAAGGCATGCTAGGCTGCCTTTTTTTGTTAAGCAATTATTCTGTTAAACGATTTTTGTTATTATAACTTAAATTGTCTTCTACAGTACTAAAATGCTGTGCTTTTTTATTTGCTTCTTTTGTCTGTTTTTGTTTAGTTTTTGAGAAAGTATCTCTAGAGGCAACTATACCTCACCACCCCTATCTTGATCCTTTATGCCTGTGATTACAGGTGGGCCACCACACCCATCAGACATTTATTTATGTGGATTTTTGGTGGCATCCAAACTCAAGTTATCATGACTGCAGAGAAAACATCCTAACTGCTAAGTCATCTCTCCAGGCCAGGCCCCAAACACAGCTTTTTTTTTTTTTTTTTTT
>NW_022196905.1:137970876-137983213 GCF_008632895.1 Mastomys coucha | reverse complement strand
TTTTGGAGACAGAATGTTTGCTGTTGCTATTGTCTCTGATCTGAAGCATTCAGGACATAAAACCTGCAAGTCCAGGAAGTTCCCAAAACTTAACAGGATTCCCAAGATATTCTCCCCCAACCAGGTAATGTAAGCAGTAAGAATTTCTGGGAAAGAACACTCCTCTAGGAGCTCCAGGGACACAGCTTTTCCTGAGTTAGATCATGGTAAAGTGGGTTTTTGCTGACACAGTTACCTTTGAGTTGCTCAAACTCCTGTAAGTAACCTCAATAAACTCACTGGTTCACACTTGGCTAGACTTTGGGTAGAATTCTTTTTGTCATCATTGCCTTATCGGGAAGTGAACAATGTTTTCTTTTGTTTTTTGATTTTTTTTAATGTCTTCCTGGGAATACTCACCCAACAGTAACTTAAACAGTCCTTCAAACCATGACTCTCCTGCTTCCACCCACTCAATGGATACCGGCATGCTAACCTGGATAATATTGTTATTATCTTGATCTAGTTCTTTGTTTTTATAGTTTGCTCCTGCCCTCCTGAAAAAGAAAAAAAAAAAAAAACCCGACTAATTTTCACACAAAAAGTTAGGTCACAGTCTGTGGTACATGGCTTAAAGCTATCATCAGATATTGTTCTGGAGTTCAGAGTGTATAATCAGTCAGGGGATTAAAAAGATGAAGGGTGAAGTGACCGGTATAAAGACATAGAGCATCCGTCTGTGATTAAGGTCATCCACGCAGAAAGTGTGCTCCTTGCCTGCAAATGATGGGATGCTAAATGGCCCTGTCCTGTAAGGACTGTGACTCAGGAGGGCTTAACTATACCCAAGCAACGGTGATTCCATAATTTGGCCTCTAGGAGGGGAAGCCAATCATGAGATCTGGCCACATCACACCCAGTATGCCTCTGGGTCTTGGCCATGAAAATCACATAGTACCACCATTGCTACCTGGATAACCCATGCTTTCCAATCAGAGGGACAGGACACTGTTCCTGGCTGTGGAACCTTGTGCGAATTGTTTCACTTCTCTGTGCCTTAGTTTCTATAAAATGAGACTAACAACAAGCTCTGGCTCAGAAAGGTGCCATGAGAAACTGCTGTTGGCCATGGTGGTATATGCTTATAATCCTAGCACTTGGTAAACTGAGGCAAGAACATCAAGTTCAAAGCCAGGACCAGGAAGAACAATGGCTACTCATCCTCACAGCCTTGATTCCATTCCCAGCACTCACAGGGTAACTCACAATTGTACACAGCTCCAGTTCCAGAGGATTACTGGTCTAAACATGTAGGAGGCTTGTACATAGTTCATGAATATATAAATATGTGTGTGTGTGTATGTGTGTGTGCACATGTGGAGACAAACCACCCATACACATAAAAATTGAATTAATTATCCTAGCTCTCTCCTTTGCTCTCTAGAGAGCATCCTGGGTTCCTAAAATTCTGGTCCTCTGCTCTGAGAGGTCAGTAGCCCAACATAGGCTCGTGCTTTGACTCTCCTGCTCTGGAACTGCTATATCTTTTGACTTCAGAGATTAGTGCCAGGGCTTCCTAGTGCTCACTGCAGTCATCACAAGCAGTATTTCCAGGGTCCCAGAACGTAATCCGAGTACTCAGGAGGCTGAGGCAGGAAGATCAAAAGTTCAAGGCCAGCTTGGGTTATAGAGAGAGTACAAAGCCTGTCTAGGCAACTTCAGGAGATTCTGTCTCAAAAGAAGATTACTAGGGCCGGGCGGTGGTGGCGCACGCCTTTAATCCTAGCATTTGGGAGGCAGAGGCAGGCAGATTTCTGAGTTCGAGGCCAGCCTGGTCTACAGAGTGAGTTCTAAGGCAGCCAGAGCTACCCAGAGAAACCCTGTCTCAAAAAAAAAAAAACAACCAAACAAAAAAAATTATTAGGAATGTGGTAGAGCCCCTGTCTAAAATCCCAGAGTGAGAGGCTGGGGGTGTGGCTCAGTGCCATGTCTAGAATCCCCCAGTGAGGGGTTGGGGGTGTGGCTCAATGGTAGAATGTTTGCCTAGCATGCTAGGTCCTGTGTTTATTCTACTATACCAACAAAAAAAAAAAAAAGTAATTTATACAGATTTCTGATTCCAGGTGCAGCAAAAGTGATCTCTAATCCTCTCACTAATCCAAGTGACACGGGTGAACATTGTATATGAAACAAACACAAGATGGAAACTGTAGAGACATGGACTCTGGACACACAGACCCAAGGAACACCCTCCTTTTCTTTCTGCCTACAGTGGAGGCTGGTGGAGCCAGACATTCAAATGCTCAGAAACACTAACTGGCATCTAAGGGTCAGAATGGGGAGCAGGGAAAATCAACAACAACAACAACAACAACAACAAAGGCTGCTCTCTTGAGCCAAGACCAGAAAAGGAGTAGCCGGACAGGACAGAGAATGTTTAGACAATAAAGCTCAGCCCCCACCACCCTGCTCCCACCATAAAAACAAAAGGCTGAGTAGGGGGAGCCTGTCCCTCACCCTCCCAAGACTGCCAGGACACATGGCAGATCCATGTCTCCCTCCATGAAAGGCCAAACAGTGAAATTCAGTTGATTCCAGCTGCAAAGTAAATGAGGTTACCCTCCCTGCCCACTGAGGTGATGTTAGGGAAGATCAAGGAGAAAATCAGGACTTCCCCTCAGGTGAGTCAAGGCCTAGGAGTATCCAGAAAGCCCACCTACAATCAGACACAGGAAAGTACCCCCACAACCCAATAGGGCAACAGAGGTCAGATGGAAAAACTCATCTCCCACCCGCAACTATTCCTCATGAGAGGATGGTCCTGCTTTGGCAGAGCGCTTCTAAGACCTAGAATCTTGTAGCGTATAATTTATGAAAACTCACTTATCAAGACCTCCTGTAATCTCTCTCTAGCCACCTTTCAGTTATTATTAATCCACCTAATTTGTCCTCATTTGTGACTAGAGTCATAGGGAACTAATATCCTTTGACCTTTGACTCAGTCACTGTTTTTTTGTTGTTGTTTTTTGGTTTTGGTTTTTTTTTTTTTTTTTTTTTTTTTTTTTTTTTTGACAGCATCTCATGTAGTCCAAGCTGGCTTTGAACTTACTATAGCTAAGGATTAACACTCTGAACTTCTAGTCTTCCTGGCTCAACTTCTGGGAACAGAGCTAACCATTCTGCTGATGAAGCTACAAGCCTAGTCTCTATTTCTATTTCTATCCCAACCACCGGTACACCCTCCCCCTTTTTTAGAGCAGACCTCACTAAATAACTCTTGATGTCCTAGAACTCCCAGAGATCTGACTGCCTCCACCTCCCAAATGCTGCAATTAAAGGTGTGCTCCTCAATAGCTGACTATTTTTTAGCCTTGTAATGCTAGTCTTACTATGTACCCCAGGATGACCTCAAACCCAAGATCCTCTTGCCTCAGCCTCCTAGGTGTTGGCATGACAGGATACACCACCATGCCCAGCTGAAGGGAATCTTGCTAACAGCACCCGAGGGAGAAAGCAAAATTTTCTGTGGAGATCTTGTCGGCTCTGTCACTGTAGCTGCTTCTGTGAGAAAATGAGTCCCTGATTTGATCTGCAGCTAAAGGCCTATCTTCTACAAAAAAAAAAAAAAAAAAAAAAAAAAGAGGAACACTCCCTCAGTCAGGAGGAGTTGAATAACAAGCAAACACAATCAGTGTGTGGTGGAGATGCCAGGTCAATGCAGTGCCTGGGGCACCTTCTTCCCCTGGAGCCTGCCTGCTCTCAGTCAGAAGGCTCCTTCCCAATCCACTGGCTGGGAGCTTAATAATCATGGCCCTTCAAACCTCCTCTACAAGGCCAAGTTCAAAGGAGGCAGAGAGGAAGCTCAGGGAGACACTCCGAAGGAACAGGTGAGGCAGGGTGAAAAAAATGTATTAATTTCTAAAGACACTTTCCATTCCTCTGAATGTCTGTTGTGACCCCTCCCCCTTCACTTCTCCTCTCCTCCTCCCTTTTGTTTGATTGTTGGTGGTGGTTGTTTTCTTGGTTGGGTGGGTGGGTGGGTTTGCTTTGGTTTTCAAGACAGGGTTTCTCTGGGTAGCCATGGCTGTCCTGGAATTTGATATATAGACCAGGCTGGCCTGGACCTCATGTCTCTGCTAGTATTAAAGGTACATGGCAGCACACTCTGCTTCCTTTTTACTTTGAAAAAAGAAAAAAAGCTTCCATTGTTTTTGTATCTTAGTACATGTGTGATATATTTGTATGATGGATGCACACATGTCTGTGCTGATGTGCACCCGTGCACGCACACAGAGGCCAGCGGAGGATATTGCATGTCCTACTTTAGTATATTCTGTCTTACTGGCCTGAGACCAGGCTGTTTCACTAACCCTGAAGCTAGGATGGTAGCCAACATATGTTCTTGTCTCCTCCCCCACAGCTCTGGGGTTACAGGTACACATGTATACACACACACACACACATGCACGGACAAAATCATGCCTGAAAAAAAATATTTTTTTGAGACAGAGTTTCTCTAGGTAGCCTCAGATGTCCTGGAACTCACTCTGTAGACCATGGCGGCCTCCAACTCACAGAGCCTCCAGAGTGCTGGGATTAAAAGCGTGCACCACCATTGGGCTCATGCCTGGCTTCTTAATTTGGGGATCATGCTTATGCTTCATTGTTCCAACCCCTCCCTTGGCTCTTTTTGTTGTCTTCTGATGTAGCCTAGCCTGGCCTCGAACTTGCCATCTGTCCACCTCTTAGATACTTTGATTATAGGTGCCATTACCACCTGGCTCTCTGAGATTTAGCATTCAAACTGAGCGACTAGAGGCTCCATGCTGCCCATACCCAGCAAGGCCATCAACACCACCAATGTAAGCATCACCGCAGCTTCCTTATTTTTTAGGGCCTTCTGGAGACTAAGCTCAGTTCACACTTTCCCTGGAGCCCACCCAGGATCCTCCCAGATCCACCAAACAAGGCAGATATTGTCCCTGTTAGAGCCTGGGAAGTGAGACTCCCAGACAGTAACTTGTCTAGGACCACACAAGACGACAGAAGAAGAGCCAGCAAACACATTGCTTCCACTGGCCCAGTTCCTCTGGAATCTAGTTCAGTCTCAGCGAATGTCTTTTGCCCTTTCTTTCCCTCTTATTCTTCCTTTTCTAACTCCGGGTGTTGGGGATGGAGCCTAGAGCATGGGCATGCAAGACAAGCACTCTATAGCTGAGCCCTGCTCCTAGGCCATCACTGAAAGGTTCTACCACACCCCAGCCCCTCACTGGAGGATTCTAGGTAAGGGCTCTACCACTGAGCCACACCCCAACCCCTCACTGGGGGACTCTAGGCAGGGGCTCAACACTGAGCCACACCCCAGCCCCTCACTGGGGGATTCTAGGCTGGGGCTCTACCACTGAGCCACAGCCCAGTCCCTCACTGGAGTATTGTAGGCAAGGGTTCAACACTCAGCCACACCCCAGCCCCTCACTGGAGGATTCTTGGCAGGGGCTCAACACTGAGCCATACCCCTAACCCTTTTTTTTCCCACTTATTCTGAGACAGAGTCTCACTAAACTGCCTAAACAGATGCTGAATTCACTGTATCCCAGAACTTGAATTTATGATCCTCCTGCCTCAGCCTCTGGGGAGTTAGAATTCCAGGTCTATGCCACCAAACCTAGCTTTTTCCTTATCTTCTGTCGTCTTTCTTTTTCTTTTCTTTTCTTTTCTTTTCTTTCTTTCTTTCTTTCTTTCTTTTTTTCTTTTTTTTTTTTTTAAGACAGGGCTTCTCTCTGTAGCCCTGACTGTCCTGGAACTAATTCTGTAGACTAAACTGGCCTAGAATTCACAGAGATCTGCCTGCTTCTGCCCTTCAAGCACTGGGATTAAAGACATGCACCACTACACCTGGCTAGTGTATATTCGTGTTCTGTGGCTATTTCCACGAAACTAAATTGTCTTTCTCCTAGAAGGTGGACTGAGATTAAGGATGCAAATGGTACTTATAAAGCACAGGAAGTAAATAAACACCTAAGTTTCAGGAAGCTCCTGAAATTTTTAAGACACACACAAACACATATACACACAGAAACACACAAACATAAACACACATACATACAAACATATACACATAGACATACAAAAGCATATATATACACATATACACACAGACACACACAAACATTTATGCATACACACACAAACATTTACACAGAAGCATATATACACATATACACACAAACATATACACACATACAAACATTCACACAGAAGCATATACACGCATACATACACAAACATATATGCATACATACACAAACATAATGCATATACACACAGACACAGACAAGCATATACACACAGACACACACAAACATATACACAGAGTCACACACATAAACATACACACACAAACATATACACACACAAGCATATACACACAGACACATACAAACATATATACACAGACACACACAAACATAAACACATACATACAAACATGCACATAGACACAAGCACATACACACATACAAACATATAAACACAGACAAACACACACACACAATAAATAAATAAAATAAATCTCTTAATTAAAAAGTGAATAGACATGTGGCACATACCCTCAATCCCAGCATTCGTAAGGCAGAGGCAGATAGTCTACTGTCAATGAGCAGGGGTTCTCACCCTTCCTAACGCTGCATGTGACCCTTTAATACAGTTCCTCGTGTTGTGGTGACCCCCAACCATAACACTATTATCATCTCATCGCTACTTCATAACTATAATTTTGTTACTGTTATGAAGTGTAATGTAAATATCTGACACGCAACCCCTGTAGACGGGTCATTTGACCCCCACAGGGGTCGAGGTCCACAGGTTGAGAATTGCTGACATAGTGAGTTCCAGGACAGCCAGGACTACACAAGAAGAGACCCTGTCTCAAAAATAAATAAATAAATAAATAAATAATACTACAAAGTGCTCTTCTCCTGAGGAACTACACCAAGGTTGGCACCCTCCCTTCCTGTCTGCATGCTCATCGAACACACACTCACAAGGTAGCTGGGGAGACAAGAGGCCCTTCTATTACCAAAGCTACCTGCAAGTCATACAGAGATCTCTGGGGACTCAGCTTCGGAGTCTCCCATGCTTTTTGCCAGGCCTCTCAATACCACAGCCTCCTTTGAGACATCCATGCTGCTCTAAGAAACCCCTTGCCCATACTCCAGTAAGGAACCCAAGTAGACTCACTGTCAGGCTAAGCTAGATGTAAAGAGTCGGTGCTCACCTCCCCAGGAAAAGTCATAACGACAAAACCCCAAGACCCTGTGAAGAGCCAGGCTGGCATAAAATTTCAGTCACACTTGGCCCCTCCCACTTCCGTATCTCTACACCCGCCTGCTGCATCCTGTCAGCATGCAAACTCAGGTGAGATAGACTGACCAGAGACTTGAAGCGACTGCTCTTTGGAGAGGTGACTCAGGATGGTGGATTCTTGTTACACCTGTCCTGCAGAATCTCGCATTTCTTCTGCGCACTTCTGGAAAACGAATATCATTAGTGTAAACCACATCCTAGGGCACCCTTCCCTGGATGTGTGACAAGGCAGCTTACTAATTAATGGGTGGCCACTAAGGGCTGTGACCCTCTGAGACATGTAACCCATCAGGTTTGCCAAGAAGGGCTGCTTGTCACACTGGGTTAGGGAGGTCACAGCAGGATCAGTCTGGTTACAAGTGAGTTACAAGTGAGGAAGGACAAGTACCAGACTTTTGTTTTGTTTTGTTCTTGATCCTCTCTCTCTCTCTCTCTCTCTCTCTCTCTCTCTCTCTCTCTCCCTCTCTCTCTCTCTCTCTCTCTGCTTTCTCTCTTTTTCTCTCTCTCAGCTTTCTCTCTCTCTCTCTCTCTCTCTCTCTTGTGTGTGTGTGTGTGTGCACTCACATGTGTGTGCATGCATGTTCATGTGGAATGTTTCTCTATCAGGCACTATCTTTCTTTTGACAGTGCCTTTCCCTAGCCTGGAACTCACTCACTAAGTAGACTAGGCTGGCTGACCAGCAAATCCCAAGAATCTACCTGTCTCCACCTCCCTCGCACTGGTATTACAAGCCTGTGCAAATGCCCTGAGATTTGTTTGTTTGTTTATTCATTTTTCTCTCTTCTTTGACACAGGGGTTCCTTTGTAGCATTGGCTATCCTGGAATTACCTCTGTAGACCAGGCTGGCCTCTGGCTCCTGAGTACTGGTATTAAAGGTGTGTGCCACCCCCACAGCCACCACGGCTGCCGCTGGGCCCACAAGTTTTCTTTCACATGGCAAGCACTGTAGCACCTTGGCTACCCCCCTGTTTTGGGAGGCAGGTATTTGACACGAAGCACACACTTGCTGAACTCCCTATGTAGTCCAAGCAGCGTTTTGAACTTGTGATCCTCTTGCCTGCCCCCCCCCCAAGCCGCAAGAACTACACATGTGTACCATTACATCTTTTCCATAGCTGGGAGTGAGCCTCTCGACTGAGACAAACTGAGAACAAAGAGCAGTCAGTCAACATAGCAAGAGCCATCCAGGAAAACGCTTGCTGCGCAATACGCTCAAAGCAGCAGCATTCATAAGCTGCAAAAGGAGAAAACTGCCCAGACATCTGTCCATGGATGTATATGTGCATGAGCAATAGCAATCTATCTCTGTAGTGGAATATTAACTGTAGGAAGGAAGATGTGGGGTTCAAGCCAAGGTCAGCAGGTAAAAACACTTTCTAAACAATCAAAAAGACCAGAATTCAGATTCCCCCACCATCCATATAGATGCCAGGTAGGTGTGGCAACTCACCTGTAATTCTAGCGTGCAGGATGGGCAGATGGGGGATCCCTAGAGATAGCTGGCTAGCTGATTAACCTAATCAAATCTCTATGTTCAAGGGAGAGACCCTGCCTGGATAAGTAAGGTGGAGGGTGACCTAGGAGGTGCTTGACACACCCATAGTTTCATGCATGCACACGCACACACGTGAATGTGCATGCACACGGCTGCCGAAATAAAAATTAAGGCAGGCTTGATCCATGATGCTGAATGGATAAACTCCAAAAACATGCCAAGCGATGGTGCCAGACACAAAGACCACAGATTGTGTGATTCCATTTATAGGAAATAGCTGGGATAAGAAAATCCATAGAGACAGGGAGTGAATCAGGCTGCCAGGAACTGGGGCAGTAGAGGGAGGGAATGGCTCTGGAGTGGGTATATGTGAGGCTTTCTTTGTTGAAAATAATTGGGAATGGGATGTAATGTGAAATGTGAGATTTTAGCCAGGTAATAGCATGGCACCTGTAATGGTCAGGGAAACTGAGGTAGGAAGATCTCAAGGCTAGACCCAAGTACATGGAAAATTCAAAGCAGGGCCTGGGTGGGATCTGGGTGGGATAGCAAGCTTCTGTGTCAAAAGGAAAAGGAGCAGTAGGCTCCAAAATAAAACCAGCAGTTGGGAAAAATGATAGGAAACTCAAGGTTATGCTTAACTACATATCCAGCTGGAGGCCAGCCTGGGCTACTCAGTCTCAAGAAGGAGGCAGAGAGTCGAGGAGAAGGCTCACCAGATAAAGAATGGACTGCCACATGTGTGGGAGGACCTGAGTTAAAATCCCACACTAAAGCCAGATGTAGTAACCTACGTCTATAAGGAGTCACAGACATGGAAATCCCCAGAAGTCCATGGGCCAGCTAGTCTGGGATATAAAGAGGTGGATGACAAAGAGATTCCTCCTCAAACAAGGTGAAAGGCACAAACCAGCAGCCAAGGTTGTCCTCTGACCTCTACATGCGTGCTGTGGCATGCACACGCCCACATGCACATGCAAAGTAAAAGGAGGGATGGGGGTGTAATTAAATGGTAGAGCATGTACGTGTTCAAAGGCCTGGCCCATAGTACAGAAACCCAATCACGCAACAGAATTCAGCCAGGCCCTTTCCTTGGGGTGCTTATGAGAAAAATGTGGTCCAGGGTCTGAGAAATCTCAAGTTAAAGCACACAAGAGGAAAAATGACTGTGTTGTGGTTTTCAATCTAAGTGTTCAGTGCAGATAACTCATCCCGCTAATGGAAAGCTCCATATCCGTTTCCTGGATTTTGTGAATGGGGTAGAGACCCCTAAGGAAAACAGGATAAAAAAAAAAAAACCTCCCAAGCAACACAGCTGTTGGAGCTGATGGCACCCAGTCCATTAGTTTTCTGGGCATGACTTCAGGTTTAATTATTTATGATGGGGCTACAAGAGAAGCGAGAGCAACATACAGCTTTCTTGTAATTGCCTGGTTTCTCAGAAGGAGTCCTAGCCTAGCCTAGTGGGTCTCCAAGACTGGAATGAAAGGAGGAGGGGCAGGAGAGGCAGTGACTGGAATGTAAAATGAATGAATGAATTAATTAATGGAAAAATCAAAAAGTAAAGCGAGAGAAGGGCTGATATTAGTTTACATTTCCACGTCATAGTTCATCAGACGGCAGCCAGGGCAAGAATTTGCAGCAGGAACCCGGAGGCAGGAACCAAAGCAGAGGCTGTGGAGGGTGGCGCTCACAGAACCCAGGACCACCTGCTCAGTGGTAGCCACACCCCCTGCTCAGTGGTAGCCACACCCCCTGCTCAGTGGTTGCCACACCCCCTGCTCAGTGGTAGCCACACCCCCTGCTCAGTGGTTGCCACACCCACAGCGGGCTGAGCCCTCACGCAATAATCACTCACCAACATTATTTATGTTTTTCTTGTCGTTTTTTGAGACAGGCTCTGTATAGCCCTGGTTGACCTGGAACTCACTCTGTAGACCAGGCTGGCCTCCAACTCAGAAATCCACCAGCCTCTGCCTCCCGAGTGCTAGGATTAAAGCAATATGTCACCATGCCCAACAATTTTAATAGCAAAGAATTATAGAGAACCTCACTAGCTGGGGAATAGGTAGAAAAATGATTTGACTGTATAATGCTAATAATTTATTGTAAAGTTGAGAGGAATTAAAAGAGTATACACACGAGCCGGGCAGTGGTGGCACATGCCTTTAATCCCAGCACTTGGGAGGCAGGGGCAGTCGGGTTTCTGAGTTCGAGGCCAGCCTGGTCTACAGAGTGAGTTCCAGGACAGCCAAGGCTATACAGAGAAACTGTGTCTCGAAAAAGAGAGAGAGAGAGTATGCACACAAAAACTCACAAAGAATTTTTTTTTTCCAGAAAGTAAAGTGAGGCAGCAGAAGGACACACTTTTAATCCCAGCACTCAGGAGACAGGCAGGGGATCTCTAGGCCACACTGCATAGCCAGTTTTAGGCTAGCCAAGGCTATATATATATAATGAGGCTCTGTGTCAAATAAAACACTATGCTGGGAGGAGGGGGAGGAAGGTGTTAGCTCACTGGCAGGTGAGCTGAGTGAGTAAAGGATCTTGTTGCCAAGCCTGAGGACCTTAGTCCAATCCCGGCCTCACATGTAAGAAAACTGAGTCCTGAAAATTGTCCTGTGATTTCTTACACACACACACACATGCACACACACACACCACATACATGTTGCACATGTTAATAAAGATGAAGTGTGCTTTGGTCCAGCCCTCAAAATTGCCAACATATTCAGAATTAAAGAGAAAAGTTAGGTCAGGTGGGCTGGAGGGCGACTCAGTGACTAAGAGCCCTTGTTACTCTTGTAGAGAACCTGGGTCCAGCTCCCAGGATCCTCCTTAGGCAGCTTACAACCAGGGAATCTGATGCTTTCTTATGATCCCCATGGGTACCTGCATCCACGAAACACACATACACATATGTACACACACATATCCATAAAATAGAAACATAAATATAGACTTTTTATAAAAGAAAAAAACCCAATTGCTAATAACCAAAATCTGAGGAAAAGTAAAGCAGGGGAAACATTGTTTCTCTAAAGCTTCCCACACTCCTTCAACCAGAAACTGAGTGGAGCCAGCCAACAAGTCACTTGATGCAAAGCAGATTAGATGCTGATCCTGAGGCCACAATAGCATAAGCCCCTCCCATGGAAAACTCCAAAGCTAAAAGAGCTAAGCAAGGCACGGGAAGGGGAAAGGTATATGAAACAAACTACGCTTCCACTTTTCAGAAGATCACACAGGTGACAGCTAATGTTTATTTACTATAGTACTAGGGTTGAACCCAGACCTTTGTGCATTCTAGACAACTCACTGTCACTGAGTCACACTCTCAGCCCCTCACTAGGGGATGCTAGGCAGGGGTTCTACCACTGAACCACACCCCAGCCTCTCACTGGAGGACTCCAGGCAGGTGCTCCACCACTGAGCCATATTTCCACAAGTTTAACATGGAAGAAAGGAAGTAATAGAAAGAAAAAGGGGGGGGGGG